>NW_008668171.1:0-22777 GCF_000695815.1 Acanthisitta chloris
GCTTTCCCACCCATGGCAAGTTTGCAGCACTCGGCCAGCAACAGGTCTGGCAGCCCCGACACAAACCCTGTCCCTGTGGAAGCTTGCCAGGCCTGCAAGCATTGCAAAGGGAATTAATAAAAGCCGTGTACACACACCATCCACAGGCACAAGGCAGGAAAAATTGCATCTCAAGGTTGCAGGTCTCTCCTCAGAATGGGCAGACCCACTCTTGCATCCAGCAAGCATCTTATCTTGGGTGAGTGCTCATTGCTGCTACCCTTCCTTAACCAGCCTGAGCAGCAGGTTCCTCTCCCCTGCCTCTCCTCCACATGCTATCTCAGAAAACTGTGCAGCTTGTGCTGTGCACACAAGTGGATGGCATCAGTACTTTTAGGCCGCAAGGCTACTTCTGTACCTGAACAGGAGAACCTTTCCTGTTCCCTGTATGCTCACCATGTGCCCAGTTACTGTCTGTGACAGTCCTGGATAGCGTGGGTGGTACTGCTTTATCAGTTCAAACTTTAAAGATACAGCCAGTCCCATCAGTGTTTCTCAAACCACAGAGCTGACTGCCATTGAGGCAATGTTATTAGTTCTTGGCCAGGACCCAGGACGTCAGCTGCTCCTCCAGAGAAGAGCAAGCAGAGCCCTCCAAGGCATACAGCCCTGCTCTCTCTCAGGAGTCTTGGTCTCCTGCCAGACAAACTGGAAAGAGACGTTACTCCTGGGCCAGCGTGGAGACAAGCATATGCCCACAGGGTCACCATGTGCAGGTACCCCTGGGGCAGCCTCCTGAGTTGGTTCTAGGAGTCCCCTTTGCTGTTTGGATGCACAAAACTGTATTACATGCAGGACCCAAGAGACTCACTAGCATTAATTCAAGGACTCAGCAAGCTTTGATACAGCTCCTTCTCAAAGCATAAACCTCAGCTACCACAATGTGATTCCTCTGCAACATGGCTGTCGTTTGGCCTCTGACCTGGGGCAGAAGGTAGGGTTGCTACCTTGTCCCACAGCCAGATCACCACCAGCACATCTCACCTGCTGGAACACCAAGCATGAAAAGCTCACCCTCTAGTCAGGTTACCAGGCCTTTCATCCCAGCCCTGGCTCAGGCTGGCCTGGCAGGAGACCCACTTTGGCCTTTCTGGCTGCACTATGGTCAGTCATATCTGCTCCTTAGATGCAGAGAGAGCCCAGGGCTTCTGGGAGAGTGCGCACACACACAAGCAAAATAAGAGATTAAACTTCCATCCTATCCAGGGTCTCTGCTCACGAGGCATCTACTGTCTTTTTTGCCACTTTCAAATTGCCCAACTGACCATCAGGTTCACTTCAGAGCAACTGTTCTCAGCCTGAAGTTAAACCCGAGAAAAGGTTATGTGCTTAGAGAGGTTTTCCTGCTCCTCCCCCCCAGCCGAACCACCTGATTTTCCCTAGCTGCAGTGCAGATACCAGCACTCTGCTCTCTTTCCATCAGCCATCCCTCTTAGTGCTCTTTCCCCCTCTGCCCCAATGGCCACATCTCTGGCTCTCATCTCTTTTCATATCCATGTGTCTTTTCTAGTTTCAGATCTTTCAGCCAGCTCCTCCTGAAGCTGCTCCAGCTCCTTCCTTGTGCAGACAGAAGACATGGGGGAAGGGAATTTTCTCAAGCACCAGCACATGGAGTAGGCAGTTAGTCTCTCCTAGAAATCCAAGGTTAGCCAGTATCCATCCTGAGTCACATCACCATCAGTCTTTGGACAGGGAAAACATATCCTGGCCGGGATGGAGAAGAAGCCTCAAACCCAATCTCTCCAGGGTTAGTTTATATTACTACACTCTGGATAGATAAATCTGGACTGAGTTTGCTGTTATCCTGACTCCTCATCTTCTAAGGCACAGGCTGCTGTTTTCACAAGGTTTTTGTCATGTGTGAGGCACTCCAAGGACTGAAGTACTACTTTTTCAAGACCACAAGGTCCTTGCTGGAGATATGAGAACACCATGAGCCTTGACTGTACACTCACTCTGTTAACCAATGCACTGTACACATAGCCCTCCTTGTAGACCAGACATGCCCATTTACCTCCAGCATGTCCTGTTTAGCTAAGTGAGTTTGAAGTCAAATTGGTTACAAAGAGTTATAATACTGTGTGATTTAGTATGTTGTTTGCTCAGTTTTACTGGCTTAGCATCAGTAGCTGGATCTGCTGAAGCCTTGGTCCACAAGCTGTGAGCTTACATCTAGAGATGTTTTCAGCTGGAACCAGGAGTTAATTCTCCTAGTAATTTCCCTAGTAGCTGGTACAGTGCTGTGTTTTTAGTATGACAAGAGTACCGAGAACACCCCGATGCTGTGGTTGTTGCTGAGTCGTGTTTATCCTAACTCTAAGGCTTTTTTAGTTCCTGGTGCTGCCAGCAAGCAGGTGCACCAGAAGTGCAAATCAGAAGACAAGGAGACTACAGCCGTCAGCAGAAGCTGTGACTCCACAGGATAACAACAGTGAATGGCCTGACTGCACGGACATGGAGAAAGAACCCAGCATGGTGTTACCACAGACCCAAAATCACCATTGGACTAAGAGGTGCACTGAGAGCACATGAGGGGTGGGTGCAAGAGTCGTATGGGTATAATTGCCTGGGGATTTCTTTGTTTGGGGTCTCTCTCCATAGACACCCAGCTTGACCTACTGCTGTACCACTAAATTATTATTTTTTATAAATCTGACACCTGTGACTCTGCTATAGGAAACCTAAGGTCCAGCCTGAAGAAGGAAGCATCGGCCTGACAGTGTGTGCGTGTGAGGGGTCAAAAAGGGCACCTGTTGGGTCACTGGAGCTGCCCACTGCAAAGGGATCCTGGTCCCAGCAGTTAGAAGCCTCAGGTGGTGTGTGTGTGACTCCTTGAATGGTATGAGAATGCCCAGGCAGTGGCTTTCCCTGAACATACAGAACTGCAGTGAAGGCTCTAGCACTGCTGTCCTGAACCTGAACAAGGATCTGCATGACTACATGCACTTCCCGAGTCTTTCTGGTTACTAGGAAAGAAACATACCTCATGTAATTCTCCTAAGATAAAGATTCCAGTAACTGGGTTTATGCAGGAGCACTGAGGACAGCGTAATTCACAAGAACTTGACTCCAGCTGCATCCTAGCTAGCTCCTAGACTGCTAAGTCTGGTGCATTTAGTATCAGTTCATGACTTAGCTGGAGAACTGCAAGAGCCAAGGCTCAGTGACTGACAGGAGACCCATGCTGAACAATCATTCATAGTTCTGTAGGACTTCTCTGCCCCAGTGCCCACCCTCAGTTGAAAGGAGTCTTCATGTCATCCTGGGGAGTATCCCAAAAGCCAGCTGCTCCCTCTTCCCAAGCAAAGAGCTCACACTATGCCCACTTTCAGGGTGCCCGTGTCAGGCCAGCTATTGCCACCCAGCCTTTAGACACAATAAACAGTCGTTATCCCAGGAACCATAAAAACCCCAACTGGCATAAATTTCACAATACTTCCTTTACCTTAGCCTCCAGCAGTCCTCTGTTGCTTCCTGAAACAATTTTCTTTCCCCATGAATTGATCAAATTCTTTTTGAACTCAAACTCTTTGCACCCACAGCTAAGGAAGAACGTGCCACAAAAACTGAGGTGCAACCTTGTTCAATCTGCCATCTTGTACTTTAATCAAACAGGCCCAATTCTAAACATTACTAAAAACAGTGAACAATCACCCTCTACTTGTCACAGTTTTATTCACCTTTATAATTTCACCTGGGAAGATACCAGAGCGGATGAATCCCAGCCTACATAACAGGTTTCTGGCAGGAAGTTTTTCCCTTGTCTTTGGCTGGCCTGGTGTCCTTCCCAGTGCTACATGAGCTGCAGCTCTTCCAAATGACACCATCCATATCCAGCATCACAGGTGCTGACAGAAACCTCCCCACAAAGCCTTCTAAGAGATCACTTAGGCAATGTGGCCTCCCTTCCCTTTGACTCCTTCCCCTCATGGATCCAGCCCAAAAATATTTTATAAGGTGAAATAATTTGGATAACAGCAAAGATAGGGTTAAAGACATTTATAAAAAGTTGTATTTACAGACCATTGCCTAAGCACGAAACTCTCCAAATGAGAGAAGTCACAAATTCTGCAACCTAAGTGTACAAAGTGCATGCCTTTCCCCTTTCTTTGCTCTGCAGCAGAAGATGTGGGGTGGGTAATTCTCTTTCTTTATACCTTTCTACCCACAAGACAGTGGGAATAACATCTGGGTCAGACTGAAGGGGAAAAAATCTGTTGATGACAGGGATATCCACCAGGTAGGCTCTATGGATAGCAGTTTAGAAGAAAGTAAAGTTAGGAAATGGGAGTCTTTTTTTTTTACTTGTTCAGTCTGCCCAATGGATTCCCTCAGGAAAAAGAATCTAGGGTCAATGCCCCATGGAGTGGGAAGGAAAGGTTATTCAGCTATTCAACAAATTAATTCACAGACTCAATTGAACCACTTGAGGTTTCTCAGAGTCAGTTTCTATTTGCAGCCCTATTGCTCTTGGTTCAAACACAGGCTCCAAAACTGAATCTGATTATCCCAGTCAGAGTGGGAGACAACAACTGTGCTCCCCAAGCTGTTAGTTGCATAAGCTCACACAGAGCCCCACACTATTGGTGCCAGGCAGGGATGAAAGGTTTTGGACAGCAAATGAAAACAGTGCCAACAGCAGCCCATTGCATGGGACTAGCTACTCGAGCCAAAAGAGAGAATCTTCTGCAGTACTACCCTCCCTTGTGCTCTCTGGTGGCAGGCAACGGCGCTCTGCCAGCACTGTGCTGAAGTGACACGTATCAGGACCAGGGCAAGGAGTTAAGAGCCAGGAAAGCTACACAATTGTCCTGCTAGACTACAAAGCACCAGCATGAATACAGATGGCAAGACGGAGCAGTGTGCAGGGTATGAAGTACAGGAATATACTGTGTGGAAACTCGAAACACAGATGCTGAAAAAAAGATCAAACAGAATGGACACACATAATGGACACTGGACTCTGAGCCCAAGGAAGACACACTTCAAGGACTTGATGTGTAATACATCCTCTATCAGTACGAGGCACTCCACAGGCTACACACCAGACACAGGTCACTTCATTTCAGAGAGCTCTCATTCGGGGAAGGAAATACTGTAGAGTGCTGGGCCCAGGTGTAGCTCCCTTATTATTTGGACCAGACCTATTCTGACAGACTGCTTTGCTCATATCAAGGCATGATCTTATTTGAACAATTCCTCCTTCTCTCAGAGTCCCTCTTCCCCAGATGTCAAACAGCTCTGAAGGTGCCCATTCCAGGCAACAGCACTACATGCAACCTTGCAGCAGTACGGTTCTTTTGCAGAGAAAGTTTAAACTGCCTTTCAAGTGTGCAGTTTGTATCTGTTCTTCTGCTACAGTTAACCTTAATTTTGTTTCCATCCCAAACAAGTACCACCTTGATTTACTCAGAAAGCATTACCTCCCTTGTCAGCCTAGCCTAATGAAACAAATGCCATTTTCCCTGTTCTCTGGTACTCTATTTTTGACATTGTAGCAGCTTCCTTCTCAACTCCTGCTATAACCTGAATTAATCAGCAGACATCACTGCCTAGTACTATTGATGAGAAAGGATGTTCACTATTTCTGAGACGTGAAAGTGCTGATTCCCACATCAATGCATCATGTCACATGCACTGAGCCATTGTCAGAAAAGAGAGATACACCTGGGAGTGAGCAAGCTGACCGAAGGTTCTTCCCCCTTAAAATTTGTACAGATTTTGGGCATGGCTGAGAAAAGACATATTTGGCTCTTTGGAGACCAGACAGCCAAATATTCCCAAGCACAAGTAATGCAGTGCCCTTCTGTGGCAGCTATTGGAATTACACAACTATATGAGACCCCAGATTTTCTGTTGTGGATCACAAGGTTCCAGTCCCTCTGTGGCAGCAGTCCCAGTTCCTGCTCTTCTGGTCACCTCTTCAGCACTCTTCCTCTTCACTTGCAAGGTGCTTGTCACTGGCTGTAAGAGAAAGCAAAAAAGAATTTGCCTTTACCTCCCCTCTCATACTGGAAAGTTGGCAGAACATGTGACTAGTTCCTTCCCTCCTGGAGGGAGGGATCTGGAGCACTGCAGGCAGACCTGACTGCTCCCCTCCTCTAGCCCATACCCTCACCACATGGGCAAACCTGGCTGTGAACCCACTCTGTGGAAGGAGAAGCAGCCTCACAAGAGCAAACCCACCAACAACTGTCCCCCGTGACTGCTCCAGCAGCAGGGCACTGCTCTCCACTGGACAACTGAGCCAACAGCTCCTCATGCAAAACCAAAACTACCCGTGGGCAGACCACTGTCAAATTACAGGGCTATGGAATTTACAGTTAGGAGCACATCCCTCCACAAGGGAGTCCATTTTGTACATTAAAATGCAGAGACTAAATAAGAGCTTCAGAACAAGGTAGTTTAAGCCAGATCACACTAGGAAATACTCACAATCATAAACATTTGCCAGGGATCTCTGAAGCAGGGAAACCTGTCACTTTTGCTCGTTTGTACAGTTCTTCAGCACATGGCTCTTCTACTCCCTCGTGTTTGCGCTTTGGAGAAACCTGGTCTGCTTGCGACAGCCTTGCCACTGTAGGAGGAAGAAGAGTCACTGCAATGGTTCTCCTGCCTTTAGATGGCCTCACAAGTCCATTCTGGCATAACCTGCCACAGAGCTGGGAGAAAGACTGCAGTGCACAAACACAGAGACATGCTGCCACAGCCTTGTTAAAAGCAGAATTAAATTCCCCAGAACAAACACAAAAGTATCCTCCTTTGACAGATGCCAGCTTAATTATACCTGATTAGCCCTACAGTGATCTGCACTTCTCCCTTGAGTGGCTGAATATGATCCATACAGGCAATAAAAGATTCACTTTAATGAACTCATATTCTTCAGCCCTTTTAGAAATGAAGGCTCACTGGGGACTTCTGAAGAAATCCTAAAGAAATGTGAGTGTGATACATGTTTTCTCAGCTACACACCCTCTTCTTATTAGAAAAGAATCTTCTTTTCCTGCCTATAATCTTCACATTGACATGAAACTCAAAAGCACACAAATAGCTCCAATTCACCTGTACTGGTGCTGCAGCCCTGCCCTGAAGCAGAGTCTGTGACAGGGCCACTTAGATCTTCCGCACATGAAGGGACTGATGCCAGTAAACCTAGAGAATGGCAAAGGATCTTGGTTAAGAAACAAAACACTCCCGAGGTGGGAGAAGCTTTTAACATGGAAACACCTTAGTGATCTCCAACCAGCACATCCATATCCCAAAGCAGGATGAGTTCAGAGCTGTGCTCATACACAGTGCTGGCCAGAGACACATACCATGATCCAGCAGCGTATTTATTTAAGATGCACTGCCTAGGTTTTCTTCCAAAGTGAAGAATGGACCACTGGTGGTATATGGATGGTGCCATGCTATCAGCAACTCTCCAAACTAATCAAACTCCACTCTTAGCTGTCCAAGAGCTCAGTGGAGCTCTCCCTGGAAAGCAATTGCTTCCTCTTACAAGGACTGGCCAGAGAGACAAGTGCTGTCTATTTTAAATCATGACCTTTCCTCCCAGCATTTCACCTTCTATTAAAGACACAAGCTTTTGCAATTGTTGGTACTTACAGAGGCCCCTATAGCGAGACAGCTGCTGGTAGATCTGCTTCATGCGTTCAATGTTCAGTCGGCTGGTCTCTGCATGGTTCACCATGGGCTTGGGGTAGTCCACGCCAATGATGCACTTGGCTGCCTTCTGCACAGACTCTGGGGCATTCCATGGTTCATAGATATATCGTGAGGGGAAACCCTTTAGTTTGGGCAGATACCTCCTGCAACACAAGTAAAAAGCAATGCAGCACTTGTAATGCACAGAAAGTGTCAGGCACCTGTCAGCCACTGACTGACTTAGGCTCACAGATCCAGCAATAAAGAAGCTCCAGCCACATCACTTACTTAACGTAGTCACCACTGGGGTCTGTGCGACGTCCGAAGCCCACAGGACAGTAACAGTGGAAGAACTGCTGGAAGAATGCACTGCACGAAAGCCACATCCAGCTGCCTGCATTTATGCTGAAATCTGCATCCAGCAACAGCTCATCAAATACCTGCAGCAATTGGAAGAAAAGGCACTGAGACCTTCCCTGGGCAGGACTTTGTGGTACACCCAAGATGCTATTTCAAATGGCAGGCACTGAACTGTGAGAAAAGAGCAGCAGCAAAGAGGCAATCTGCTGGCTGAAGCCAGATGGCTGGTCAATATATCTCATTTCCTGACACTTTCACGTAGGAAGGCATGGTCTGCTCACACTGATAAAGTGCTGGCTTATCTCTCATGCAGCCACAGACTAAATCACTAACTAGTGTTGCAGCAAGCTTTGGGTATTGATCCTAGCCTGGCAGGCATAACAAGTGCAAAGCACCAACTGTGGGAAGGAGATGATGCTGCACAGAAGAACGTGCACCAAAGCAAGAAGGAAGAACCCCTCTGAAGGTCCCAGAGCACACTACCACCGAAATGCAGAAAGAATTCAGCAGTAACTCACTCACATCCATGCACAGATGCTGCACTTTAAGCAGCACTTTCAATTATGCTGTTTTCTCAGCTTCATGACTAGATGCCCCTGCCTTCACTTTTTGTGTAGGGCAGTTGGCACACTGGATAGTTTCAGGCTCTCTGTCCCTTCAGATGGCCCAAGAGGAGGGTCTTTTACCTCTTTCCTTGAGAGACTCTAGACTCAGATTTCACAGTCATGGAGCGTTCCCTGACCGGCACGGTGATGGATTATACAATGAGGAAAAAGGTCCGGTTAAAAAGTGACATCAAACTCACAAAGAAAACAGATGGGCTGAGAGACTTTAAAAAAAAAAAAAAAAAAAAAGCCAAAAATAGCCAAAATCCACTTTGCTAAATACACCGATTTCCACATGACTTTCACAGGGAAAAGTTTTCAGCTCCAAGATGAAGATTCTGACCCAAAGAAGTAAAAGGCAGAAAGAAGTGAGTCTGTTGGCTGGCCAAAAGCCTGCTATCAAATCCTCTCTTCCACACACTTTTTTTTTTCTACACACGAAGCAAAAGCCATACCTGTGTGCCCATCCCTGCAGCAAGTGCCAGGGAGACTTTGTTCTCCTTAATGCCTCCTGCAAGTACCTGAAAATGTCAGGACTTACCCTGACTCCTGACTCCCAGCTGATCCAGAGGTCACCCCTGGTCAGGAAGCAGGCCACCGCATGCCTGGCCAGGTGGTGGATCCACCCTTCTTGTCTCAGTTGGGTCATGATTGCATCAATCCAAGGGAAGCCTGTCTTGCCCTCTGCCCACTTTGCTAAGGCTTCAGGGTTCCTGTCCCAGGGAATTTGTATACAGATGGGATTCCCCTCCATGCGATCAAACTTCGGGTTGTTGGTGGCTGCTGTGTAGAAAAACTCCCGCCACAGAAGCTGTCCATACAGAGAGAGGGGGGGTGTGCTGTTCCGCTTCACCTGTGGAGGAGAGAACAGAGGTATTCACAAGCACAGGAGAACTGGATTCAAGAAGCTGAGCTGTAAGTCACCACACATTTATTCACATTTCACACATCAGTTGCTGACAACTGCGATAAAGGAGCTCTACTCCAGATCACCCTTTACCAGAAAACCTAGGTGGTAAAGTCAGAGCACTGTTTTTGGTATACTCTGGACACTGACAAGTGACTGGAGTGATGCAAAACTAACATTAAAAGACTCTACATGACTCATAACACAGAAGTTCAGACTGAAGAACAAGGCACCAGCAGATATAAGGTCTGCTCGACTATATGCAGAAGAATCACTTTTCCTCACCCTCTTCTGTAGCAGCAGCAAGCTCAGCCCAACAGTCAAATACAAGGGAGGCAACTGTAACTTTTGCACCTGTTCTGGTACACTGTCTGGGAAACAGCACCATGCTCAAACCCAGCCTGCAGTCCAGGTGAACCTTTTGTCTTACCTTCTTATACAGCTCCCAGAGACGATAGTAAAACAAGCGGCAGGACAAGCAGCCAAAACGCAGGTAGGGGCTGAGTCCTGTAGGGCTGGCCAGCAGTGAATTGGCATTCATCCTCGGTCTTTCGTAGTTTGCAACCCATGCCTAGATGTATTCAGGAGAGATGAGCCATGAAAAGACATGTATTTGTGGGACACTGCTGAGGGCAGGCCTCTGTGCAGGTGGTGAGGCCTCTCAGGCCTGACGACACAAGCCTCTTCTATTCACTTCCAACCACTGCTGGGAGAGATCTCAAGTGGGCAATCCCAAACCCCACACCCCACTTAAGAAACGTAAACCCCACTTAAGAAACGTAAAACCTTTGCTCCAGGATTTAAATCAGTTCGGTATTTTGGCCAAGAAAAGGATTAAATTTGCTTTGCATGTGGGAGCTAATAATCCCAAGAGCTCCTAAGGATACAAGCTAACACACATGTTTATGTCCACGTATGTCCATTCAGATCTTTTTGTGGAGCATTATGTTGACAGTTTATTCCCCATTCAGCACAAGTATTTATGCTTTGATTTCTTGCAACTGCCACCAAGCTACCCAGCATGAAAAAAGTACAAATGGTCACCTTTCATTACTTTGAAATTGTTTTCCTTGTGCACTATAATCAATAACACATGCCCCATGGAAAAAAAAATCTGATTATTTCAGCAAGGAGCTTAAGAAATGCCAGCCAGTGAGGCAACATATTAACAAGTTGATGGACAAGGGGAAGGCATTCTTTTATAAGGATGACTTTGCACTAATACCTCACCTAAAGATAAAACAAAATGGTGTGCGGTATGCAGCAGGGACTGAACAACTTACAAGAGTTTCCAAATTTGCACTCTCTAAAGGAAACTGAAGGATAGAAACAAGAAAGAGAATCCTACATGCTTCAAACAGCAGCATAACTAATATACAGGTCTACTTTGGGTCTGAGGAAGCCCAGCAGCTTCCTGCTCCACACACAATCCAAGATCACAAAAGTGTTTCAACAATACCAAACACTCCTTCCAGAGGTGAATGCTGTGACCACTGCTAGGAAGAGCAGGGAATACAGTAATGGGCAGCACTCAACATTTTTCATTTGAAGGCACAGTCTGCAGGAATCACCACTCAAATAACACAGGTTACCTTTCTTTCCAAGTGCTTATCCAGGCGTGCCAAAGCTTCCGTCTCCCCTCCTTGCCAAACTGCAGGGGCAAGACCATCTGTAGGAAAGCCTGAAAGAAAGAATTTTGTGAGATTTGAAGCCATACCTAAGGGCATAGGTATGGGATTAAGCACTAACAGCAAAACACTACATACTAGAGTTGGCTAACACACGGCTTACTTGCTGCTCTAATCCTCGTACAGCAGGCAAATCATGTGGAGTACGAGGAGAGCCTGCTCATGACACTGCACTACAAGGGCCTGACCCTGCAATGCTTCAGGCAGCCTTATGGTGACTTCTCCACTGCCCACAGCCAGTACACTCTCTGGTGTGTCCACACCACCCACACAGCTCTGCCCCAAGGGCCAGAGCAGCTGGCAATGGAACACCTGCTCCACAGTTCCACCTTACAGAATACCTTGCATCGACATCAGCAGCTCACCAGATAACCTGGCTGCTCCTAGTGAGGCTCCTATTCTGCTGAAAGTTGGTGCTGGGGAAGGCACTGGATTAGTGCTGAAGAACCACTGCAAATGGGGAAGCAATAATGCAGTCTCCCTGCAGCACAGCAGTGCTCTGTGCTAACAGAGGAGCCTCCCCTGAGAGCAAGCAGAGCAGTGTAAGGTCACAGGCAGTCTCACATTAGGCCAGACAATAAAGCAAGTAGATCTCCCCAGGACTGCAGCCCATACTGACTGCTGAAACTGTGCCATAAGGTACAAGGTGATGCCTCCTATAAAGCTGGTATGGAGCTTCCAGGCCCACACAAGCAGGCAGTATTCTGCATTAACCCTTTCTTCCCCTGCATTTAGATTCACTTCCCTGATGTAGGTCTTGCCCTCATGCCTCACCTATTCACTCTCCTTCTCCAAGGAAAACATAGGACCATAAGGCATAGCAGGATGAGTGAAAGAAGTTTATGTAATATCTTTTGTCTTGCTAAGCTCCCAAATTGGTGCTGCTTGGCAATAACTGAATGAAATTATCTAAGCCTGGTACACAATTAGTTTAGCTCTTCAGGTCTGTTACACAACATGTCTGAGATGGCAGTCAAAGGAAAGCAGCTGGTAAGGACATGAGATACTGATACAGTGGTTACATGCTCTGTATAGCAGAGAACATAAGGACAGACAGATGCAGAGCACTTCAGAGAAATGCTAAAGGGGACACTGGGCATTGACAACAGTGCAAGGTACATCAGTGTGTTTTCACAAGGTCCAGCACTCACTGAAAACATTAGAGTGCAGCAGCCCAGGTCAGGTGAGAACATGTACCAGACATCAGAAACAGTTCCACTAGATACCATTTCAGCTGGCAGTTAATCCTTGCCTTAACTCTTGACACATACCCAGCTCTTCCAGGGATGGGACCCCATACACATCGTCATGGTTCTCCTGAATGTCCACTTTACATGTCTCCATCTGCTGACTTATTACAGTGCTCACTGGCTTCTTTGGGAGTTCCATACGGCTAATGATGGCCTGGAAGCGCTTGTAGGTGAGGGGTGGCTTGTGGCCATTCAGCTCTATTATTCTGGAGACAAAATAAGCAAGGTGAAACAACAACACAGACTCGCTACCACAGAAGACACAAGAAAATGACAGCCAAACTGCACCCTGCTATCTCTGCTCAGGACAGCCTTTCACTTTGGATACATAAATCCTTATAGATCTATACCTTTCATGTGATGCACCCCTCAAAGGGATGTTAACACCAACCAACCAAAATCCCAAAATACACCAGAAAACAAAACACCACATACTTACTCACCTCCAAAGGAAAAACCTGAAACAGCTCCAGCTGAATCAGGTTCAGCATTGCATCTCTCTCCCAGAGTTCCTTATCAGACTCCTGTACAAAACCTCAATCTGGTTACTGCCTTTCTGTCTCCCCAAGATGGCAAATACCAAACCTGCACCTGTTCCCCTGACACCTCGTGATATCCTAACCTGATTCTGACCTCATTTCCTGGCTGTCTGACACAGAAGCCCCAGCCTGTTAGTGACCCCTCTTCCACCTATCTCAGATGAGACAAATCCCAGTTTGCGTCATTCCTCTCTCCCTGTGATTAGAGACATCACCATCCTCCCCCACGCCATAAGGTCACAAGCAGCCCTGCTTGATGCTAATCACCATTTGCAGATCATGCTATGGAAAAGGTCATGGTTCCTTATTCCTCTACTTCACTAAACATCCACAGCCTGCTGGGGCCATGCAGTCTTATTTTTCCTGGGACAGAGAGCTTAGAGAAGCTCCCTGGGCAAAGGTAAGCTTCCACAGGCTGAAAGATGCAATTTTTAACCCCTCTCCTGCAGGGAGAGGAAGGAGTTAACAGCAAAGCAGACAGCACAGGGATCTCGAGCATTACATAAAGCTGAGGCAGCCGACACCACAGCTCACATAGGAGCTGCAGCAGAGCAGCCTTCCCCACCCATTACAATCAACAGCTTATGCAAGGGGCCGGGCTTAAAGCCCGGGGTTCTGGCTGACGCCATGTGCCATCCCTTCCCCCGAGGTCGCACGTGTCGAGAGGCGGAGCGACACGCCGGCCCCGGCCTCTCCCAGCTCCCCGCACGTGTGCTCCGCGGTGACCCCACCGCCCCCGCTGCACTGCGGGGGCGGCCCCCACCGAGCCCAGGCCTCCTACACACAGTCGGCAGAGGGAAAGGCAGCCTTCCCCACAGGCAGCGCGACTCCAGAGATTAAAAATGAAGCCTCCTGCAGTTTCCTGCTTCTAAATTGTTAACATTGGGAAATAAAGGCACTAACAAACAGGATAGGGAGGAAGGGCAGGCCATTGGGATGTGCAGGGAATGCAAAGCACTGTACATTTTTAGTGCCGGGCTATACACATGGCCACCGTGTAGGCACAGCACACTGCCACCGCCCCAAGCAGGTGTATTTATTTGTATCTGCCTTAAAGCAAACATATTCTGTCCTGCATCACCACATCTGAGTGCACCTCCTCTGCTTTCCCCCACGCACATTTTGGCTGTCTGTCTCTCTGTACCACCTCAGCGATGGCAAGAGATGATGGAACTCTCATGAATACTACCCACCACAATCTTCTCTGCAGCTTGCTTTGAGCGCTCAAGCCCCCAAACAAGTCCAGCCAAAGATCCCCACAAAATCAATGTTGCTGCCAGAAGAGAAGCAAGGTGTTTCCAGTTACAGCATTCTAAAAAGGCCCACTTGTTTCCAGAGGAGATCCAAGCTTGCTAGAGAAAAGTGACAAAGCTGCACCGTGTTTGCCCTGAGGTGCTTGGAATGGGAGCAGGGAAGCTACTTCTTTCACACTGCCTCTTTTTTCATAACTCTTCCACAGATCAACTGAGGCTGCAGCAGCTCAGTCCGAGATACACACCATTATACCACATCCCAGATCCACAGCTAAAACTTTTGTGGACAGCTAGCTACTTGGAGCACAATCACTGTGACTAGCAGGTGGATGCCAGTGTCTATATTTGACATCCTCAAGAATGTGAATACTAATGAAGTTACCTAGCACAGTTCCTGAATTATTAAACAGACATTATTGGATCTGGCACACGAATTTTACAAGACAGGACAAATCACACATCTCACAGCACCTGACACTGGCATTATGGACAAAATCTGGACCTTCACAATACTGCCGTGAAAAGAAATATCAAGCATTTGGTATTGCAGCACACTGGATATTGTAACACGTACTGGGTATTGTACTGCTGTTCAGCCTTCCGTACAAAGGTTTGTATAGGAAGCCCCCCAAGCAGGAGTCCTTTTTTTTCCCCTCATACTGTCCTTCTAATCCAGGCCATACAATCTCACAGGACTTTCACTGATGAAAAAAAAGGGGAGGTCCCTCACCAGGATTCAATACTCCCATTTCATCCATCTTCCCCAGCACAACCTGCAGATTTATGAGAGGCACTTATTCTTCTAGTTTTCTTGAAGTGGAACAGGGAAGAGCAGAATCACAGTATTCACCACACAGAACCTAAACTTACTTAGTGAGCACACACATGAATGGCTGAGGTACCAAACTAGCAATATAGTGCGCAGCACAGTACTACCTTGATGCTAGAAATTATGAGGGTCTTTTTGACTGTCAGTCACACAGTTACACTTCACCTCAAGAAAGCAGGCAACCAAAACCTGGCCAAACACACTTCCAGCACTGCTGTGATTATTATAAGGCATCCTACAGTCAGTCACCTGTGACAGCAGTGTGTCTGCAGACTCAATGCACACCCTCACAGGTGTCAGCTTCTGACTCACATCTCCACAGCAGTGTCCCAGTGGGATGGCTAATGGGCTTAGGAAAGCTGCATGTCTCAAAAACCTTGACACCTCAGCTCATTTGCAAATGACAGGGCTGGGTTCTGGCAAGGGACTGAGTGTGCTCCCCCCTGCCTCCTTGCAGAGGAGGAGACGCTGCCAGCACTCAGCAAGCAGCTCAATGCACCTCACTACCAACTCACACAGACTATTTAGTCAGCCTCACCAGCTTATGCAATTGCTCTGATCCGAATTCCCACTCCAGAGAGCTCACGTAGGGCTACACATACATAAGACAAGAGGTATTTCTACACAGCCAAAGAGACAATGGAAAGATAACCAATAGATATGTCCATCCAGCACATGCTGGACAAAGGACGAACAATGCAACTTCTGCAGAAACACACACTGAGAAGAGGAAAGATGAAGAACTGACTTGATGACAGGCTAGGTATCAGCACTGGGGGAAAACACCTGACACCACAGCACCATGCAAGACAGGAAAGGAAAACAAGATCTTGCAGGCAGAAGTTTGACTTAACCTTCTTAGATGGAAATAACTCACCTTTTTGGCATAGTGTAATGAACTGCAGAACTGTGATGGCATGCACACCTTCCCAGAGCTTGGTTCCTTTAAGTTAGTATATGCTCCTATTAGAACACATTTAACTATCATTTAAGCCTTAGGCTAGGGTATTTGAAGAAAAGCTGCTCCTGATGCACGCTACAAACATACAAGCTCAAAGTGTTCTTTTCTGACCTAAACCACTCCCCCTGAATAAACCAGGCCTGCTCAGGATTACAGAAACCACAGTGCTGACTGCCAATGAGCACACTACAAAGGATTTAGATCCTAAGGAGGAGAAAACAGGCAGACACAGAGAAGAGATGAAACAACGTGTCAGTTGGAAGTTGTCAGACAGAATAATTGTCAAGCAAAGGCTTTGAGCAGGCTAAGATGATACCCAAGAGATTAGCTTTTCTGTCTGACTTCTACAATCTGAGCATCGCTAATCTTGACTGGGGTCAAGATCTTCTTAGGAGTATTTTTCAGCACTGATGTTGATTTTTCATAGCCCTCTTTTTGCTTTGGGGGAGATGAGGGGAAGGATGCTCTGATAATCACATAGCTATGCTGGCAGTGCCAACAAGGAGCACATTGTAATTTTCCTACTGGGTAAAACTGGTCAAATTCACAAACTAACTGAACAGACTCTTGGTAATGTTTAAAAGGAGCTGGTGGAGGTGGTACCAGGAATACACTGCAGGGGGGAAGAGGAGAACTGCTGGAATCATTTATGTAGAAATGAAAGATTAGTCTAAATTGTTTAAAACTAGGCTGACAAGCTTGTTGGAAATCTGATTAAAGAAATGTAAGAAGTAGGATGCTACCACCTGCTAATTATGCAGAAAAAGCATTAAGGTGAGCAGAGGGACAATGCATACTGTGAGTTGTTGAAGGGTGAGGTGATATAGCCTGAAACTTCCCGGACAAATACAGTACCAGAACTGTATTACCACCTGCTGAGAAATCTCAGAGATGCCAAGAACCAAGAAATGTCAGAGTAACTGGAGACTGGAACTGTGTTTACATAGACTGGGCAACTGTCACACCCCATCATGTGCCAAAAACCAATTTTCGAGTTGTCACTAATGACTGCTTCATGGAACAAGTGATCAAGAACCCACAAAGAGAGGCAATTCAAGACTCAGGCAGTGCTAAGGTATAGCTGAATATGTTATTTATCACTTGCCTGCTCTAACTGTGACTTTGGCATGCATCAAACATCCTTCCAGAAGCAACAATACCATAATGATTTTTATTTCAGTAAGAGAAATGCATCAAAATAGGGGAGCATGCTAAGCAAAACAAACAAGCTGAGATGCAAACCAGCTGATTTATAGATGACACTGGGGAAAAAATTCAACAATTGCACATAAACCATGAAAAAAAAATTTCAAAAAGATCACACGTCAAAACAATTAAAGATAAGCAAAGATAATAGAAGGCAGAATCCTTCAGGCAAATGAAGACAAATAAAGATAGAATCCCCCCAAACTCTGGCAGGTTAACCCAAATGAAAGTCTGAGAAACCTTTTTGAAAAAAGCATAAATATTAAAAAAAAAATCCCCTTCATAGACATTCCAGGATATTTACAGGGCCAAGAGGTGATCAAGAAATCAAAAAAACCAGAGACTGAAATGGCACAGCAAAACCCCTTGCATTTATTTTTGCATGTGTATTCACTATGGAGGTATGACTCTTGAGGTTTTTTTAACAAAATGTATCAGGAGGAGATGTCACAGACTGGGAGGGTCAGGAATAAGTACCACGAAACAATGCTATGCTTGAACTGCAAAAGTTTGCCAGGACCAGCAAATATTCACTCAAGAATTGTAAAGAACATCATGAAATACACAAACCAATAGCTGCTGCATGTAAGGTAAAACTGCCCAAATACTATGAGAGGAAAAACAGCAAATACAACTCTGTATTTAAAAAGTGTTTCAGAGGCATTAGAGGGATGAATGAACAGAGTCTGTTATGTGCATTAGTCAGATGGATAGACAGTACTAATGGAAGCAGTGAATGCATGGGTACAAGCAAAATGCTGGAGGGTTAATTTGGCCCTTGGTAAAGGGAAGTTGTGCCTGAAAAATCTATTTGTGACATTTGAGCCTAGAGTAAAGGTGATTCAGTTGATATATTCTGTGTGGCTTTTGAGAAGCCATCTGACTACATCCCTCACTGAAAATTTTCACAGAAACCACAGTAAGTTGGGATAAAGGAAAAGTCCATGCAGACAGAAAATTCTTTGAGATACAGGATAAAGTAGGAATCCATTTTTCCAAAAGGAAGAGAAATCCTGCACAAAGCTGAACTAGGGCTTGTGCTGCTCAATATTTTTTATAAAATATCTGGGGAGGTACAAAAAAATAGCATGATGATAAAGTGTACTGACGCAATAGCTAAAGATAAAAGGCAACTCAAAAATGTCCCTATACACCACATGACCAGCTGACAAAAATATCAGATGAAATGCAGTGCTGGTCATGTTGTTTCTCCATATGCACAGCTATGCAATATTAAACTTATTTGTACAGTAGCAGCCTCTCAAAGAGCTATGACCATTCTGGAAGGAGGCCCTGAGACAACAATTTAAGTGTGTAGCACAACTCAGAAAAGCAAAAATAATGCTATTAACTAACCAGAAAACATCATAGCACTCTCAAAATCCATGTCACTCCTACGTTTTGAACACAAGTTACAGTTTTCACCACTGCTCTCCATTTCTAGAAATATTCTGAATTACAAAGAAAGGTGACAAAGCTTACAAGAGATATGGAACAGATTCCACCTGAAAACTTAAGTAAACTAGGACTCATCATCTTGGAAAAGACAAAGATAACATGAGGAAGAATGTGAGGGTCATTGACATTGAAGGGGTGAGGATGCAATAAACATTCATGGTCTCTTCTAATGCAAAAATCAGAAAGCATCTTGTGCTGATGAGACAGGTCCAAGAAGCATCCCCCTCACTCCAAAGACAAACATTTCCACACAGCATATTCTAACTGCAAAGCTCCTTCCCATAGGAAGTTATGGATATTAAAGACTTCTAGGAGAAAATCTACATTTGGCAATGCTGGCAGAAGTCACATGGAAAAAAAAAAAGGGAAATTAAAAACCCAAGCAATCTATTAGAATAGTACTGAAACATGGTTGAAGTCAAGCATGCCTTAGAGTTCTAGCTGACAGACAGTCCACTGTTTCAAATCACACTTATATAGAGAGATTATATATATAATAAGCAAATACATAAAACTCAGCATTAAGACAAAGCTGCTCCATTGCAAATACACAACAAAGACAAGGCATTCAGGTTCTAGATAAGGTAAGTTTGCCCCAATCCACCTTGTTCTACTTCTTCCAGCTGTCCTGGCACATCCATCAGTTACAAGCTCTGCCTTCATAAACAGTCTGAGACAACAGCTTTATTACAATGAAGCAAAAAAAAAAAAAAGCTGTCTATACAGTGAGGACATGCTCAAGAAGAAGAATCAATAGGACACAGTTTGGAGAATTAAATGACAGTCAAGTACAGAGTTTAATAAGCTTGAGGCAACACCCTTCATGTCACTGTCAGCACTCTGACATGTTCTAATCAAAAGTGCAAGTGTGTGGAGAAATCTTTCTAGGCTCACACAAGAAGACAGTGATCAGCATAATGGAGGAGACTGAAGTCTTCCTAGACATGACAATCCCAGCCTAGCCCAGGCAGCACTTCTGCCCTTGCTCTCCCCATACCTGTCCAGGTCATAGAGGGTGTGGGAGTTCTCTATCACCACCTCCACGCCAGCCTCCTTGGCCAGTTTGATGATAGCTGCATCTCTCTCCTTTCCAAATGGCTCCGAGTCATATTCAAAGGTGAGACGAGTGACTCCCCATTCCTACAAGAAACAAAATATACCCAGTTGTCAAACAGAAGACTCTTTCTAACAAACACAATTACAAATAAGGATTTTAGAATTCCTAGACAGTATCCTGGAAGCTTAGAGAGTGTTCCTGTGAGGAACAGCAGTCTGGATTTGAGACAACCAAAGCATCAACAATTTTATCAGCTCTCACAAACATTGCATCTGCTATCCAAATTCATAAATGTCAGGTTTGAAACGTGTTAGGAGGAAGTTATTTTCTAATATCATTCTTAGGTTTCAGGTCAGTTCCCAAGCCTAGCAACACCTTGTTTTGTTGCACATGCTGTCCCAAAGTAAACCTACCATCCTGCGCCAGCATTTGCAGAGAAAGCATTTCAGACAACTCTTTCAGTACAAGCTCTGCTCAAAACCCCGTACTTTGATACAGAGACTATCATTAGTAAAACCAATACAGTCTAAATTTTTCCCAATATCTCTTTATAGACATCACATAATAGGGAACCAATGTCCAACTCAAGTTGCAAGAAAGAGGGTAATGGGAAATGCAGGACACAGGTTCACTCAGCTGCCATCCTTTCTGGCCTGCACAGTAGAGTATGATACTGTGATTCGGATTTAAACTGAAGTCCTGCCTTCTGGGAGTTATTTTAGAATCACAGAATGGTTGAGTTGGAAGGGACCTTCTTGATCATCTAGTTCCAACCCCCAAAGTTTACCCTAGTCAAACAATGCACCTATTCCAATCTTCGTACCTTTAATAGATCCCTCACAAATTACAAGGAATAAGTCTTATGAAATAGCATTCAGGCTCTTTCAGGCTTTTCTAGAGCACAGATTGTTCTCAAAGTCTGTGGCCTACTTTTCCTCAGAAAATGAATCCTATGAGAAGAGGTTTAATGGTTTCCACAGCGACACTCCCAAGACATCTTTCAAGCAGCGCAGCAGCCCACAGACTTGTTTAGCACACAGTCAAACACAGCCAGAAATCTGTCAACACTTAAAAACCCCCTCAAACAACTAAGATATGAACCACATTCTCCAAGTGAGATAGTCTAAGTCAGCCCGGTATATACAGGAGACTTTTCCACCTCCAAAACAGAAACAAAGAACAAACATGGTTGAAAGCCATTAAAAATGTCAAAGATGGGGAAGGTAATTTAGAAGCAGGAAACAACTGTACAAGTCCCCTTCTTTTCTAAACTTGCAGGTTCAGTCCTAAAATTAATTTTAGAAAGGACAGAGAAATAAACCAGTTATGTACCACTGAATGTAGATCTCTGAGGGGTCTTTCACTTATTTTTCAAACTAAGATCATGACAGTATCCATAACTCAGAGCAGGGGTCAAGACAGACACATTCTAGGCCCTGCCCTGCTCCTATGTGATTTAACAACTTCATTTGAAAGTTTTCTTTCTTTTATAAGAAAGACAGTATCAGCTGAAAGGCTTGGAAATTATAGATTTGTTCTTGAAAAAAATACATGTTACTGTCTTGAAAAAATAGAATGGAATAAAAAAACATGTAAGGCTAACAGAAGCTTTATATAAGCATACAAAACTCTAAATTCATGTATTTCCTACAGTTTTGAGAAGGCCACTGCTCTATGTGATATGGTAGTACACAGGAAGCAGAGCACAACCATTCAGAAAACTTGTTAGCTGGATGACAATAAATTGCTGCAGATACACAAAACAAAAGTCATGACTGATGACTTGCCTCTTTGTATCTAGTCTATAGCAAAGAAAAACTGTAGGGGGGAAAACACCAAAGGGATTGTGAGCAAACAACACACTTTGATAGAAGAGGTAGAATTACAGACATTTGTTCAGAGAAAGTGAGACAAATACTCCTGCAAAGATTAACATCTTGCTAACAAGTACACTTCTCACAGTATCATGTACAATAGTGCCTTTGCAGTGAAAGTTAGCGACAACATAGCCCACCCAGCTACTGGCAGCAAGAGCAGAAATTGTATTAGGTCTAAGTGTTGCATTATGACATGTGACATAAATCTCCTCTCCGCAACAGCTGACAGCAAGGTATGAGCTGCTGCTAATTCAGAGCAGCTCTGGAGGAGTGAATGCCCACAAAGGCCATATATTTACCATATAATAGCATAAACTTCCCTCTACGCTCTTTTCAGCTTTGTTACAGCACATCTAAGACATTCATCAACTCACCTGCCCAGACAAAATAAGCTGTAGGAAAAAGCAGCTCTGGCTGATTCCATAACAATCTCTCCAAACCTCAGACTCTGCCAACTATTGTATATTCTTTGACAAAAGCAAGCTATTTCTTCCTACGAAGTTTCAATTATCCTGTGAATACCATGAACTACTACTAGCCAGAACTTATTTGCAGATCAAAAGGTAAGAATAACCCAGACTCTCAAAAGGCTAAAAGCAGCACATAGGTTGTGCCATGTGTTAAGATGCAAAAGCCAAAGTAAATATCCATGGCCCATCTCACCTGCACAGTCTGATTCCCCTCTGGAGGAGGTACTGCCCTCCTCCAGAAAATGCAGATTGGTACCATTTACACCTCTCCTTCTCATCAGATCGTCTATAGTTGGCTTTGGGGACACTAGTTCCGGCAACCACATGTAAGGCACAGTCCACATGACAAAGCCAGCTCGTAAGACTATTGGGAACCACGTATTTTTCATTTCATTTTGACAGTCTAGTAAAGACCTAGAGAATCAATGAGCTTCAAAGACACTGGGAAATACAATCTTAGAGCAGGGCAGAGAAGAATGATACTGTTTGAAGAGCCTTGATATTCACGGCAATGCTCTTGTCATTTCTGACATCCACAGCACTGACACATCATTTTAGAAATGTAGCCCACTAATCCATCATCGACCACCAAGGTAACTGCATATTCCACATCCTAAGCAGAACATCAGCA
>NW_008668171.1:22795-26122 GCF_000695815.1 Acanthisitta chloris
GCGCTGACAAACTGCAGCCTTGAAGAGAAAAGGAAGGCCAGCTAAGATAAAAGCTTCTAACCTCTGAAATTTTAACACAAAATCCTCTTTGCAATTCACATACAGATCAGTGTCCTTTCTTCAGCTGTCTGTAAAGGTGTATGGACACAGCAGTCTTCCCAAGTAAAAACTGCAGGAAACGAATGGCCAGTAGGGAAGAAGGTCTCAACACAGAAAAGTCGGTGTTACAGTGCAGCCCTCTGAGAGGTGACTTACAGAAACAAAGGCCAAGACCACCATCCAAAAAGAGAAGCTCAAGCACCCTGACACTAGGTTACACCCGACCACTAAATTTCTTTGCAAGTCTGAGTTCAGGAGTGGATCTGGCTCCCACGCAGGCCCTTACAGAGAGTTGTAAGATAGCTGTAGTGAAAGAGAAGGGTTTGTTATAGTGAAGAATTCATTATAGTTAAAGAGAAGCCAAGGGAACCTCCAATCATTAGTAAGTGAAAACAAGTTTAACACCAGGTGATCAATTCTTCTTCACTACACTCCAAAAAATTATTCTCTTACTTTAAAGAGTCTTGGGAAGACATCTGTTGGCTGCCCTCGCACGACGAACAAGCGAGAGTTCAGTTTCCTTAGGCTGTTGTCCAGATCTTCCAGAGACTGGAGCAGAAATCTGCAGGGAAGAAACAACAGCAATCAGTGTCAGTCAGATCAGCTACGCCTAAAAGACAAATGAGAATCTGCACGGAACTCCAGCAAATCTGCATCACCAAATCACACTGCAAGTTCAGTCAAGAAACAGAAAACATGTATTCATCTTCATTCCTGGTCTTTTTGACAACAGTTATGAGACTGCAGCACCAGCCAGCTCCCAGCCATTCAGATAGATTTTATGCTTGTCCAGATGCAAAAGGTTTCCAGGATTTTCTTCTTCCTGCAGCAACCCCCTTTCCATGTTCTCCCTCACAGCTGGAACAATGCCCCTGCATGCTGCTCTCTCCACGTTGTAACACAAACCAAACCATAAACTGTATCATTCCCTACCGTATATTCTGCCTGGGTTTTGGGCCAGGACAGATTTTGCATATGAAGTAGAAAGATGTCGAGGATTTATTCCACAGCAAGTAATGAAATTGTACAAGAACCGTGCATGTTTTACAGCTCTGGCTACAAATACACAATGTCACAGCAGAGAAATGCATGCTCCCAGCCCAACAGTAGCACAAGACTGAGCACCAAGACCTCCTGAGGCAAGAATCATCTGTACTTAGAATAGCTGCACAGAGAACGGCAATTTATCTTCCACCATAAAGACACAGATGAGAGACATGCCAAGACATTAATCTATTTCTTCTCACCCCAAAACTCTAAAAAGCTACGCAAGTGCTTTCTGCATTTAATGGCGTCTTACTGACACGCTATAAAACATCAGATGTATATATATATATATGTATCGCTATAAAACATCAGATGCATAATCTTTGCTTTCCCGGTCACACATATCACCCCATCTACACAATAACTTCGTTTTGTCTAACTCTGCAATAGACACTACCTTTAAAACTTTAGTCTCTCCTCAGTACCTGGCACTGCTGGCAAACCTGAAACCCTCTGCAAGTGAGCCTGCCAACCTCCACCAATCCCCCACTCCTACACACCCACTCTGCAGCGTGATCTGTGAGACACGAGTATCCGCATCAGCTCCCTGAAGACCACACGCAGCTAAGGAAAACTAAGCCGCAATTGAGCTGCGAAGCGGGAATCTCCTCAACGGCACTGCACTGCGTGTAATGTGAGACCTTCCAGCTAGAACAAGATCCCTCTGCATGGCCCGAGGGAGAAAAGGACATGGGGTGGGAGGGATTCCCAGAAAAAAGGGCCCCTATCACAGAGTGGAACACGCAGAACCAGGTTCAGGTAATCCAAACAAACCACTCCCCTACCCCCAGACTACCTTCCATCTATCAAATAGGAATATCAACTTTCCAAGGTGTTCCAAAACTTTAGCAAGCATTAGCCCTATATGGCTACCACATGCTGTACAGTGAAATAATAAGGGATTTTCAACATCATAAATTTGTGAGAGCTAGGTAAAACACAAACATTTGCCTTTGGAGAGCAAAAACCTGAATAGAAGTATCTGCATGCAAAAAAACCCCAGCAAAACAAAGCCAAGGTTCCAAATGGAACTTGCTAATACATTTTTGCCTAGCAGCCAGTGGTGCTAGTTTCTGACATCTGCACACCTCCAAAAATACATTATTTTTAAACACTTCACCTGCTTATCTATTCCATGACTATAACATAAAGAAGACCACTAGCTGCTTCCCTCCCTCCACAATGCTGGTGCAAACAAGCAAGGATTAAACAGATCAGGAATTAAGCTGCTGGCACAGCTTTGGTTCTTCCAAACGAGGACAGTCAGCAGCACGGGAAAGGCACTTCTGTCTGCTGCCACCTGTACAAAGTCTGGCGTGCAGAAAGGTCACTACAGGCTCCTACAACACTCAGAGCTACAGAATCCACCATCTTCTGTAACGTGAATGTCCACATTGAGGTAGTTTCTGCACATTTACAATTTTAAGGCATCCTCTGATGTGGGGTTCTAGAAATGCTTAGATAACACTTATACAATCCCATTCCTTGAGGTGAAGCTAAGGTGCACACGAGAGGCAATCAGTTATAACTACAGTTTCCCCAGCACATTGCCAGGTGATGTTTCAAAGAGCTCTTAAAGGACCTTTAGTCAGGTGGCTGCCCCATCCACTTCCTCTGATGGGATAGTGTGAGGGCTGGGGGGCATCTGCTTCACTTCTATGCAGGGAAGTCTTGCTGAGGAAAATCCCCACCTGGATTTGGTTTAGGCAGCTGAGACCTGATACAATACTATTATGTAATGTTGGCTACAGGTACATGAGGTCTTGTTGTCTGCACAGACATGACTCATGCCATATTTTTCCATTTGAAGAGAGGGGGGAAAGCCCACACAGCTTCATCTCTACCTTCCTAGCAGCAGCCAATGTGTATTTCCTTAAAAATCTGAGGGACGGAAGGAAGGTAGCCGCATGCACACATGCTTAGGCGCACCCGGCAGCCAAAGGGCATGCTGTGGACACGCAGCGCTGAGGATCCTCTGCGCTTCTCTCTAAACCCGGAGCAAAGCGTTTCCCGAAGCTAAATGCTGCTCTCATACATTCTCCCAGCTCGTAAGAAGATAGTCTAATGACGTTACATAAAGTTGAAGGCATCCTCCCAGTCAGGCGACACCGCTGTGAGAACCGCGGAGTGCCGAGGCGGACAAGACAGACGCTCCTGCGCGGAGGGGGCCGGGGGCGCAGT
>NW_008668172.1:0-1401 GCF_000695815.1 Acanthisitta chloris
ACAGCCGGCCCGGGAAGGGACTGCTTCCCTGCCGGGAGTGCAGATTCCCACCTGCTCACAGGAGCATTGGGCACCAGCGATAACGAGATAAAAGGCAGGGAACCTGGTGGCTGCTGATGATGGGGGAAAAAATGGCAGCAGCCTGCTAAATACCATCAAACAGATTGAGAAGGGTAAAACAACAACACCCCCGCTGCTATCGATGGGATCCACGCGGAGCAGCAGGGGGAAAAGGCTATTAACGCAGGAAAAGGATCACTGGAAGAGAAGAATATGTGCTGGATTGTTCAACTTTTAATAAATTTTAGGACCAATTCCAAAACCAGCAATAATTCCTGATCAAATTATTCCCCTGGAAATGCTTCTACACGTTCTTTTTATTAAGATTTCTTTGGCTGCCAGAAATGAAATATGAGCCTTACCAGAAAGAAAGTAAAGAAAGGCCAGAGCAAATTCTTATAAGCTTTTTTTTTTTTTTTTTTTTTGAGGGGTGGAGGGGAAGGAGGCGGGAGCGCAGGTTGGAGCCAGAAAAATGACAAGTTATCTAACCCAGCTCTCGTTCAGGTTCCTTACAATATGAATTCATCCTCCTGGCCTTAACAGCGAGGAGGTTTTCTAGCACATCCCAGATTTTGACTCGAGGAATTTGACTCGCCCTCTTTTGCTCAGGGGCTGAAGCTGAGCTCGGTGCACTTGTTGGGAGCTATTTTCTCATCGGCGGAGTCAGAGACCAAATTAGTCACCGCTCCTTTGTTTAGATGCTACAGTCCTTCTTTCTCCCGTGCGACGCTTCAGAAGGACTTCCCTGGGCTCTATGGGACAAGCCACCTTTACTTCCTTAGCTATAGGGTATTTTTGACACGTTTAGGCAGAAACTGCTGATCCCGGGTGCAGGAGAGCTTCGGTGGAGGCTGCTTATTTATTTCGGGCTGATGAAGAGCTTACCTCTCTGGAAAAAAAGGGTGTCTATTAACTGTTTATTAATGCGTCTTAATAACCCAAATTATCTCAATAGCATAGAGCTCGGGAGTAAGAACCATTAAATCTGTTCATGTTTTAAGAGGGATCAGCCTGAACAAAAATCAATTAGCACCGCAGACAAAACCAAGCCCTTCTTAAGACAAGTGACACTGCATTTTCGACATACTTCGGGAGTTAATCGTTAGCGCCGACCCTCTTTCTTCCTACGTTCAAACATTTCAGCATGAGGAGACGCTGACAGTCCTCAACGGGATCACCTTGGGAAAAGTCCCCATCACCAGGAGGGAGTTACCCCTCCTTGGCCGGCAGTTTCACACCTGCTGAGGAAATCCCACGCACTCCCATGCCACAACTTGGGGCGAGCAGTGGAGTTGGACTGGGACATAAACATTCCCCTGCGCACCCGCCCCGTGCCCCGGG
>NW_008668173.1:0-468 GCF_000695815.1 Acanthisitta chloris
TGCTGGCCACACTATTCTTGATCCAGGTCAAGATGCCATGGGCCTTCTTAGCCAGCTGGGCATACTGGTTGCTTATATTGAGCTGCCGTCACCAGCACACCCAAGTCCCCTTCTGGTAAACAACACTCCTCCCCGTGCCTGTAGCACTGCATGGGGTTGTTGTGCCCCAAGTGCAGGACCCAGCACATTGCCTTATTGAACCTCACGCAGTTGTCCTCAGCCCATTGATCAAGTCTGTCCAGGTCTCTCTGTGGAGCTTTCCTACCCTCAGGCAGATCCACACTCCCACCCAACTTGATCTTGTCTGCATATTCACTGAGGGTACCTCAATCATTAACAAAGACGTTACACAGGACCAGCCCCAAAACGAAGCTCCGCTATCTCTCGCAGATAACGTCTCATTAAAGCGGAGAGGGCAGAGGACGGCGAGGAGACTCCCCACACGGGGAGCGGCAACAGGCGCCCCTC
>NW_008668174.1:0-970 GCF_000695815.1 Acanthisitta chloris
TGGCAGGATGGCAGGGGGATAGCGCTGGCCACAGTGCCCAAACCAAACAGCTCCATGGTGGGTGGTACCCCAAGGTGTGAGGCACAGGGCTGGGGGGGCATAGGGACCCCAGGAGTCGGGCACTGACAGGATCTCTGACTTTCCTTCCAGGGAGAAAAGGGCGACCCCGGAGAGCCGGTTGGTAGCCACGAGCAGTGGCACAGGGGGAGCTGACTGGGGTGGTCCCATCCCCACACCTGTGCTGCCTCTGCTCCCCCAACACCCTTCACCTCCCGCAGTGGCAGCACCAGAGACCCAAATGGGCTGGGGGGCAGGGGGGGGGGCGAGGGGTCACATGCAAATGAACACAGGTGTGCACACCTGTGCCAGCATGCACAGCACCCACACACACACCCAGCACAACCCATTGTCACCACCACCCAGCACAGGCTCTAATCCTGCTCTCTCTGTGGCTCACCCAGGGGTGCTGCTATGGGGAACAGGGGTGCAAACCAGGACATCTCCCCTTTCCCAGCACTGGCAGCCAGTCTGGCTCCTGGGGGTCCATCAACAGGTACCAGACGGTGAGTCCTCAGGGTGAGGGGTGCCTGGGGACCCCAGCCCGACCTTGGGGACAGCAACCCCACAAGGTCCACGGCCGCAGCTGGGATGGAGGGTGGAGGGATGAGGATGGAATATGGAGGATGGAATATGGAAGGATCAGTCTCAAATTTCTCCCTCTTTCTCTGCAGGATGGCAAAGAGGAGCCAGAGATATATGGAGCAATTATCCCCCATGTGAGAGTCACTGCCTGGCTGGTGCCTGCACTGCCCCAGCCCAGGGACGTTCAGCCCTGGCAGGGGACCAGAGCAGGATGAGGGACAGCACTGGGGTGTCTTATAGCTGCCCCTGTCAAATGGCAGCATCAAAATAACCCACTCCAATCTCCACACTGTTCTACTGCAGGGTCTTCGAGGTCCCCCTGGGAACC
>NW_008668174.1:1497-3670 GCF_000695815.1 Acanthisitta chloris
CCGGACCTCCTGGCCCCCCTGGACCACCAGGTCTCCTCTACCTCAATGTAAGGCTGTGCACACACCTGTGTCAGAGCACATACATGTGTAAGTGTGCACAGCACCAGGGTCCCCCCAAACCCACCATCTTTGCTTCCAGAGGGTGTACCCAGTCCGTGCACAGACGCCCTGCAAGCAGCCAGTAAGCCACAGCCTCACTGTCCCTGAGAGTCCCCATCCCTCTCTGTGCACTGAGAACAGTGTCCCTGTCCCCATGCCCAGTGGGGATGGGGACAAGTAACAGGTCCTGTTTGCCTTCACAGGCAGCTGCAGAGCCAGGCTGGGCAACAGGTAAGGGCATTTCCCAGGTGTTTTGGGGACTCCAGGCTTCTTGGAAACAACCTACATGAAGTCTTGTCTCCCTCCCCTCTCCCGCGCCAGGACTGTGTCAGCACAGTCCCCAGCACCACTGCTAGCTCTCCCACCTGCTCCCACAGCATCCCAGTCCCATGGGAGCATACTTGTGACCCCCCCACCCTCTCCGTTTCCTCCAGGTGCTGATGTCCTTCAGATGGAACCACCGGACTCCCGCGCTGATCTCCGGGTGTGTCCTGGCTGCAGTCACAGGCAAACCCCCCCCACTGCCCTGTACCCCACAGTGGGGCCCTGACCCTCTCCATCCCCCCAGCGCCAGACATGGGTCTTCAGGTCCAAGGAGCTGATGGTGAAAGCGAGCAGTGCCGTGCCTGAGGGGAGCCTGGTCTACGTGCAGGAAGGGAGTAATGCCTTCCTCCGGACCCCCTCCGGCTGGAGCCGCCTCCTGGTACTGTGTGGGGTCCCTCACAGGGCTGGGGGGCAGGATCCAGGGCTGGATTTGGTGCTGGGGCAGCAGAGCCTCAGGAAGGAGTGGGTTCCCCCTAACCTGTCCCTTTGCCTGTGTCATTGAGTAGCTGGAGGATTCACAGTCGTTCTTGGCTGGTGATGACCCTTCTGCCTCCACCCCACAATATCAGGTGAGGGGTGAAGGAGCCACAGGGTCCACTTATGTCCCTGCAAGGGGACAGAGCCCTCCTCTGTCTGCCAGCAGGGACAGACCCTGTGGGACTGTGCTTTCCCTCTTCCTCTCCTCTCCATCCAGGAGGCAAAGCGTGTGCAGTTGAGAGGTCCCAACACAGTGTCAACTGTGCAGACTCCAAAGGACTCAAGGGTGAGCCCTGCTGTGGGCCCTGCAATGCCAGGAGGGACATGGCATGGGGACAGGCTGGATGTCAGTAGGGCAGTGCCAGCCCAACATCTGCAGAGCCTGGGGTCATGTTGGTCTGGGGAGAGTACCACCCACTCATGGCATAGGATTGAGTGTCCCCAGACTGACCTGAGCTGTGTTATTCCAGGTGCAGAAGGAGGAGGGACAAGGGCTGCCCCAGATTCCACCAACCACCATCGCCCCACGGATCCCATCCGTGAGTTATGCCTGACTCCAGGGGTGGGAGACAAGTGTCCCAGTCATGGGAGAGGTGCCCGGGGATGCCCACTCCTGGGGATGCTGGCATCACTGGAGGCTCAGACCCTTCAGGAATGGGGGAGCACAGACCCAACTCCTCCCTGCCACCCCCAGCTCCGCCTGGCTGCCCTCAACGTGCCCCTGCCCGGTGACATGAGTGGGCTCCGCGGCGCAGACCTGCAGTGCTACCGGCAGTCGCAGGAGGTTGGGCTCTACGGCACCTTCCGCGCCTTCCTCTCGGGCCCTGCACAGGACCTGCTCTCCATCGTCAAGCGGACGGACAGGACCCTCCCCATCGTCAACCTGAAGGCAGGTACCCCCGTCCTCGGAGGGGCTGCCAGGGGCAAAACCCCATGCCCCAGGGAGCTGTGCCCCGGCCGTGCTCGGTGCTGTTGGGGAGCTGATGGAACTGAGAGCAAGTGGTGGGCACATGGGCATCCCTTGGCTCAGCACCGTGGCTCGTGCCCACAGGGGCAGCTGTTGGCCAAGTCCTGGATCTCCCTCTTGGGGGGTCAGCCTGGTGCCACCCCCCAGGGTCCCATCTACTCCTTCAACGGGCGCAACGTCCTGACAGATCCTCTCTGGTGAGTTCAGGGTGTCCTGGATGGAGGTTCCTGCATGGGAGCCAGGCTGGGGAGCTGTGGTGGGCACCTCCCTGCTCAAAGGCAGGAGCAAAGAGCTGTGGGTGCCCCC
>NW_008668175.1:0-454 GCF_000695815.1 Acanthisitta chloris
CCCCCAGGTGCAGACGGAGCTGGAGCGAGTGGAGACCCCCAACCCCCTGCCCCTGATCCTAGGGGGGTCCCTGGGGGGGCTCCTGCTGCTGGCACTGCTGGCTCTGGGGCTATACAAGGTCAGTCGGGGGCACCCCCAAATTTGGGGGGGGCTCAACCCACTCCCACCCCCTCCCCGAGCCTGAAGGGCCTGAAAATCAGCAGGGTTGGGGCCAAAATCAACAGGTTTAGCACCAAAGCAGCCCAAAAATCAACAGGTTTAGTCCCAAAATCAACAGGTTTAGCTCCAAAATCAACAGGTTTAGACTCCAACAGGTTTATTCTCAAAATCAACAGGTTTAGACTCCAAATCAACAGGTTTATTCTCAAAATCAACAGGTTTAGCTCCAAAACAGCCCAAAAATCAACAGGTTTATCCCCCAAATCAACAGATTTATTCTCAAAATCAACAGGTT
>NW_008668176.1:0-558 GCF_000695815.1 Acanthisitta chloris
TGATTGGCTGTTGTCCCCTGTCCCTGTCCCGCAGTGTCTCAGCCCAAGAGGAACTTTCCCGCCGTTCGGACCCCGAAGGACATCACGTCCGAGAGCTCCTTCTCCAGGTGGGGACAGGGGGACACCTGGGGACACCGGGGGACACCTGTGGGGACACCTGGGGACACCTGTGGGGACACCTGGGGACACCTGTGGGGACACCTGGGGACACCTGTGGGGACACCTGGGGACACCTGTGGGGACACCTGGGGACACCTGTGGGGACACCTGGGGACACCTGTGGGGACACCTGGGGACACCTGTGGGGACACCTGGGGACACCTGTGGGACTCCTGTGGGGACACTGAGGGGACACCTGGGGGACACCTGGGGGACACTGGGGGACACTGAGGGGACACTGAGGTACACCTGTGGTACACCTATGGGGACACTGGGGTACACCTGCGGGGACACCTGGGGGACCCTGGGGGACACCTGTGGTACACCTGTGGGAACACTGAGGGGACACTGGGGGGACACTGCGGGGGCACTGGGGGGAACTGGGGGGCACCCGTCGGG
>NW_008668177.1:0-15016 GCF_000695815.1 Acanthisitta chloris
AAATAAATAAAGAAAGAAAGAAAGAAATCTAAATAAAGAAATCAGATCTAAATAAATAAATAGATTTAGTGGGAGGAGGAGGTTCTTAGGAAAAAAATCACAAAGATGTTGTAAAAAATATAGGGATTCAGCAATTTTGCATTTTAAAAAATAATTACTGTCGTTTGAAGATGTGAATAGTCTCACACTATACACTGAAGAACCTGTCTACACTGCAGAAATAAGACAAATATAAACTCATTACACTTCTCTGGCCTTTGGAGGACTTATGTATTTGAGAAGTTTTTTAATATAGGCTTACAAGCACTGTCATAAATTATTCAAGTTTGATTCTATATTGGATTTGTTCCACAATGCAGTGATCAATCTGGGCTACTTTCAAAAATGAGAATGGCAGTTTTTGTGAAATACAGAAGTTAATAAATCCTATTTTAATTGTCTATAGTCTGTCCCTGTCGGTCAGACAATGGGTCAGACATTTGGTTTATTACTGCAGACTGTAATCACTATGTTTTGCCACCTAGTCAAGAACCAATTTCTCAGTTCAGTTTTACTTTTTTATTTAATGAGCTCCACAAGACCTTTCATGTATATCGATGGTACTGTAACTCCAGTCACTTGCAGGTTTTGCACAGCATTTCATCATTAGCAGATAATTACCACTAACCCTCATTTTCTGCCATATTGCTCTTCTATTCTCACTGTAGTCATAGAAAGGCATTTCATATGACACCTAATTCACTTCCACAACTGTTTTAATATGAAATACCTTGCTAATTTTTAGTGGCTTAAGAATAGTCTGTCTAACTCAGGAGACAGCTAGAGTAGGATGGTCAAAGAAAATAAATTATTATGCCTTCCAGCTAAGAAAATATGATATCTCATGAAGGAAATGTGTCAGTTACACTATTATTGTGAAAAAGAAAAAAAACCTCATGTAACTGAAGGAAATGTGTCAGTAACACTATTATTGTGAAAAAGAAAAAAAAAAAAAAGAAAAACAAAATGCAAAAGCAAAACTATTTTTTTCAGGAAGGAACACATAGGTGAAAATATTCCTTATCAATTTTAATGAGATGCAGGAATATGCAACACTTCTTAAATACTTGTAGACTTTTCTATGTGTTTCCCAAGATTGTTACATTAACTTTTACTAGATTCTTTTCAGTCTTTCTGTTTTCCCTGTACCCTCACACACCTCTTTGTATTGTCACTGTTCTGAGCTTGCCCTCTCTCATCATTTTATCTCCAGTCCTTCCAAAACTTGCTTTACTTAAAGCTGATTATGACATTCTTGAAACAGATATTCAGCAGTCAACAAGAATAGAATAGAATAAAATAGAATAGAATAGAATAAAATAGAATAGAATAGTATAGAATAGAAGAGTTCAGTCCAGGTGGAAGGGACCAACAAAACTCATCTCGTCCAACTGCCCAGATACACCTGTAACATCAGTTGGAAGGGACCAACAAAACTCATCTAGTCCAACTGCCCAGATACACCTGTAACATGCAACTTAGCAGAAATTTGCCCATTAATAACCTTCTAATATCTCTAAATATGGAGATTAAATCACAGTGAACATCTGCATTAAAAACTGCAGGTAAAAACATTTTTCCTTTAGTGTAAATTGAACTTTTAATGAAAATAGAGCAACATATGAGAGACTATTCCTTTCAGCTTCAGAAACAAGTGGATGGCAATTAATTTAAATAGAATGTAAATATATTCCAGAGATTCCTATGGCACCTTGGTAAAACCAAATGAAACTTTAAACCAGCACAGTTTTACTGGAGGGATGGGGTTTCTTTTATCCACATTTAACCATGTACAAGGTAGATCAGCAGTGTATGATCTCCCTGTGGTACAGAAACACCTCAGAGGAGTATTCATCAAGACAAATAGCAACAAAATTGTGTTCATGAGCTTCCATTTACACAGAATCATTCTGCACAAATCATTTTGATGATCTGTGCAACTTTAAGGCATATAAAGCTATAAATGTATCTTTTCCCTCAAAGTCTCTAATCATTCCAGGATGCCTTGGAAAACTGTGGGATTCCCAAGATTCTCAAGAGTTTGGTGTGGGCCAATCCTCTCCTGTCCTAGTCCAAAAGAAGTCAGACCCTGTCCAACATGAAGAACATCTCAGAAAAAGGCTGCTGTACTATCTGATGCTCTAACCTTTTGCTCAAGTCCTGGTATGGAAGATAAGCAGATTTTTCATTACTGCTCCTAATTTCCAGTAAGCTTCCTTATAATTCTGAGCCAATGGCACTGCTGTCCTCTGCCTTGGATATCGTCCAAAGCATTAACAATGATTGCTGAAGTTTGCTTAATACCTCAGTAAATAAGGGAGTTTTATGTTCTACCTCCTATGGCTGTCAGCCATGCTCTGTGTTCCCAGACCTCACTGAACCAATGTACCAGCAACAGGAAGAAATGAAACTGTGAATATCTCTTCAGAAAAACAGTTAATCAGGGTGTCCTTACTGTGTGACAGCCCTAGAACTGTTTTCACTCTGGTGTTTCACTGTGAACTCTATTTCCTGATCAAAACTATATCAATTCTACTAAATCAATTAATTTGTCTTCTGTTCTCTTACTAAGACATATAAATTAACTCATACACACAATTTTTTCATACTAGCAGGAGTGGGTAAGAAAGACAAACTGGTTTAAATTCCAAAGGAGATTTGTTCACATTGATTACATTAAAACCTGAATCTTAAGTATCTTTTACAATTCACTATGTGATTTATCCAGACTGGTCTATCAAGATCTTTATTTTTATTGTATTCTTTTTTTTCACTTGTATACGCTTCAAGTCCAAACACAACATGTATATTTTAACTAATCAGAAATGCCTAATGGATCTTTGTAGTTTAGTCTTTCATTTTAAGTTGTGTGGATTTTTTTCAAGTTGCTATGTGATATTTCAATTCATTAAAAATGTACATTTTCTCATGCAACTGTTGTTTTATATTTGACCAGACTTGGTCAAAGGTTTCTTTCAGCTGAATAGTACTGTGCTTCCCCAGCAAGGAAGCTAGAAATGGTTTCCAGTTTGGAATCACAGACACGTCACGTATGTCAATGTTGATCTTTTCAACTCATTGCTAATAAAGCCTGAAAAGAAAAAACATGCCAAGATAAGAGATGGAAAAAACTGCATCTGTGGAAAAATAAACCTCTTCTATCTGCTCAACCAGATCTGCATCTTCATTACTCCTGCATCACTGAGAACAAACAGTAAATCATAAATCAGCTTTAGTAAGATGCTCAGCACTTTCTGTCCAAAGATGAATGCAATTTCCCAGTAATTTTAGAAAGGTGGAAGCTGTGAGAGTACTATGATCTAGCTGGATGATGAGAAATAGAGAAGGCTGAAGCAGAGCCAGTAGTATTGCTATTTTTAATGTAATCACTGAAGACATATTGTTCATTAAAATCCCCAGTAAGGATGGACATTTAACTCCCTTATATTCCTAAGAGAACCAGTGCAATCTTACTACTCTCCTAATCCATTTTACAGGTAATAAAGAAAGACTGACAAATCCCCTATTACAGAGATTATAAACACTCAGGCTGCTACATATTTACTATGGAATAGCAACAAGGACACTTGCTGAGATCATTCAACATCTGCCAACTAGTTAAAACTAAATCACAGGAGACATTCTGGGTATTTTAGCCTTTCAAGTAAGAATCTAAAATCTGTGCAAAACAGTCTGTCACACACTGCTTTTGTATTAGTTCTCACACCTCAACAGACTGTATTTTGCACTTTTTGTTCTATTCTTAAAACAACAACAACAAAAAAATCTGCAAAGCTCTATCAAAAAAAGGCCTAAAAATTTCCTTCCTTGAGCAAAAGAGAATGGCTAGCCCAAACTGCTAATTCTGGCTTTCTACACCTTATCAGTGTCCCTCACTTCAAGATGGAAGGAAATATTTGAATTAAGAGTATGTTTTCCTGCAGGAAGAAGAAAGCAGGAGAAACCACATTGCATATGTATACTTGCAATTTTATCCAAATCAGAATAACTGACAAGTACACACTGTCTGAACAAAGACATACAGCAGGAGGAAAACATAGCCTGTAGCTGACATTTATAACAACACTTTCACATGGTCAGAAACACCATGTTCAGTCCTCAGCTAGGAAGGTGTTTCTGGCTACATCTGTCATCTCTTACAAATCACTGATTCAGTGCCACATATTAAATTCTTTCAGTATATGTTCATGAATCAGTCAAGCTGATATAACTCCTCCAGCCAGACTCTGTACAATCTATTTGTCTCCTTCATATGCATCTCCTTCTGAGCTGCTTATATTTGGAAAACTGACATCCGTTTTCCAGGGATGCTAAATCACTATTAACATTGCGGCTAATCATGAGTGTAGATTTGTAAGAGTAGAAAAATCTTGCATGGAAGAAAAACAAGCTCTAAAAATGCATATACTGCTTTCACACAATTAAATTCCTGTTCTTTAATATAAAGCAAGTCTACTTATTTAGACTTGGACATTACACTCAAGTTGACATGCTCACACTATGATCTCAGCAAAGAACTGCATGTATCTGCAGAAAGTGGAATTTGTGCTGCAAGGCCACCTCAAATAACCCAGTATTGAGTTACCCCTTCATCATAAAAAGATTTGGAAAAAGGAAACAAAACCCCAAAATCATTTCATTCAAAACATTTACTATTTCAGCCTGTAAAATAACCAGATACAGAGTTTTCAGCTAAGTATAAAAATCTCATTCAGCTTTTTTCTTGCTGTCCTAGAGATCAGGCAGTGGAGCTCAATGTCTTTTTCAATCTTCTCTTTCTTCATCCTGCTCTGCAGGTAGGTTCCTCCTCATTATATAAACTCAACAATAATCTGTGAAAAATTGCATTTGACAGCTCATTCCAATCTGTGCCTCTAGGACTGTATAAAACAGCAATTCTCAAACTTTTTGGAAATATAGCCCTACTTTTGGCAGCCTGTCTTGGGCATGATGTCTCCCCATCCTGACAGCTACTTAGGTTTAACCTAATACGTAGCATGATCCAGGAGCACCAGATTTCATAATTGTTAGCAGGGGTTAGGATCCTCCAGGACTGAAGGGTAAGAAGAGTCTGTAATTACTGGGTATAGGTCTTTCAATTTCCCATGGAGTTGTTAACTATCAGCACTTCAAAATAGGTACTACTAGTAGTACTGTGACAAATGGAAGTATCTGTCTCTAGTAATGACAGCTGCTTGCAATTCTCTCTCCTGGAAAAAAAGGAACTGTCTTATCTAAGTAGTACTCCTAGGCTGTACTCCTAGCATCACCCCCTAGTACTGCATGGCACAAATATTGCCTGTATGAGAAGCACAGATTTCCTCCTCAATTTAAAAGTAAAAAAACCTAAACAAAATCAAAAAACAAGAAACCAAACAAACCCCACCTTGTTATTAAATACTAGATTAAGTGAATTATTTCATTGAAGATTAATTCACCAAAGATTCATGGCAATCACACCATCATTCTGAGGGGAAATCTCCCAACTCTTGAATCATCTCCTAGCAAAACAATTCCCACACTGTTTCAGTAGTCTCAGATCCAGAATCGACACACGGTTGGCAGTGAAGCTGAATTCCTAAATCTGTGTTGCACAAAGCACTCTGAGATGTGGGAGAATTTCTAAAACATGACCCTCTTAAGGCAGGAAATCATTTCTAAATATTGGCATTTCTACCAATGCTGGTAAAGTTTAATGAAAGAAATATTTTCAAAGAAATTAAAGAATCAGTCTTAGTAGCTGAAATGAAAAATCTTTCCCAGGAAACAACAAGCAAGTTAGCAGAGGTGGGTGAGTATATGGGTGAGAGTGGATCATCACCCAGAGCTATCCTCTACGTCACCAGCCATGGAACAGCATCCTCAGTAGCTTCAGTCATGCACTTGCAGACACCATCCAGCAGCCTTCTTTGCTGCTTTCACTGTCTAAACATTTTCTGGCTCCCTTTCAACATTTCCTGTCATTTGGCTAAGCAGCTGTGACACTTATGCACCATGAGCTCACCACAGCTGAAGCTGCCATACATTAAACTCTGGATCTGTAAGGACATGCCTTTCTTTAGGACAAAGTACTAGAAGAGCACACTATGGTTTTGAAGCATCCCCTGACTATCACAGCTATCTCCTAATAATTTTAAAAGGACAGAAATATTTCAGTAGCTTCAATACTTCAACAGTAGAAGGTAAGAATTTCAACAGCTAGAAAAAATATATGTGCAAGAATATAGAATAAAAGGAAACTCTGCTGTTTCAAAAATAGCTGTTCTTGTCTTACTTTTCCACAGATACCTTCTGTATCTTTTGCCATGTGAAAATCATACTATTATTTTTTCACAGTGAAAGCCAGTAATTTATCTCCTTATTGACATCTGCAGTTGCACGAATTCCTAATCATAAAATGGAAGCAAAATACAGTGAAATTATTTTATATCTCCAGTTTTATTATGCAAGCCACAATTGCTCCTGCTGTCGACAAGAAAAGTTTAGTGCTACCAAAAAGCATTTAATCTATTCTTGCAAAACACGACATGAGCTGCATGTCAATCAGACCACACCTCCTAATGACTCACATCCCATTTGTCTTGATACCACAGATATTTTCAAGAAGAATGTCTTTAAAAACACCCTTTATTTTTTCCTAGGTATGCTTTGTTGTTACATCTAAGATTCTATTTCAAACAAGCTAAGGGCAGGTGGGATCCTCTCCTGTTTCTATGGTTGTGGCTACTTTTTTTCCTATTACTGTATTGTCTACCAGGTTATTTTTCCTCTCATTTGGATGAAACTTAAAGCCAGCAGCAGGGGGTGAGTCATTAGGAGCCATTTCTAAAAATAAGAAAATTCTATTGTTTAATCATAAAAAAATAGCAGAGGACAAAGCAATGTCTGAATAAAGTTTCTGTTCCGTTTTGAAGGATGACCATGTTTCAGCCTTTGCTTGTTCCCTAAAAACCTCTGCAGCAGCTGCAAAGTGCAAAAAGACAGAAGCTGAGAGACTTTTCTCCCCATGCAATACGTGGAACACCTGCTGGCTTCCTTTTCTTTGATGTAGATTTTGACAACAAGTAAGAAACCTAAAGCTCTACATGAGCCAGTGATACAGTGCCCACTGGGGTGTGATCCTGTACTGACCTGAAGTCACAGGACTCATTCTGTTTATTCAGAACCAGAAAAAGCTGCAGAAAAAGGCACAGAAAGCTGCACTGCAGCAAAATACAAGGCCAAAACCAATAATGATCCTTTTTCCATCAAAAGAATAAAAATTCATACAGTGCTTTGGGGGTCAAAAGCTATTATTGCTGTATTTTAAATTCAGATTAGTCAGATTTCTGTCTAAGTTCCTTCCCAGTTAGCAGAAAATCAGCAGGCCTGATTTGACTGTATGGCTGCAAACACTGCAGAGGGAAATTAACAGACAAGTGCAAAAGAATCCAGAGGTAGCTTTGATGATTTCCAGTGCTGGTGGGGAATTGCAACAGGGAATTCTGAAGATTTCAGTGTGGAGGTGCCTGTAACAGTGTCTGAGGAAACAGAGAGTAGCAGTGAGCACCACTGAACCACTACAGGAAAGCATCAGAACTCTGGGCTGGATTTCAATATTAACAATACACACACAGACATGGAAAATTTTCACACGTTGAGGAGTCCACTATCCCAAAATGTGGCAACTTAGACTGAGCACTGCAAGTGACATGTAATAGAGTGCTGCAAAGTAATGCTCATTCTTTCTGACTGTCAACAGAAACCAACTTGGTGCTCTCACCTCACTACTATCTTGACAGTAAATAACTGAGACTGGTTTAGTTCTGTTGGAACTCCACTAGAAATGCTGCATTACTAAGAACAATAAGAAAAGACTTTAGCAATCTTACACAGCTCTGGTGAAGCTGAAAACCACTGTCCTCAAGGGAAAAGTTGTCCTTGGAAGAACACACTCCTCTTCAAGGCTTGCCTTGAAGATGAAAAGCAAGACCTAGAAAAAAGTCTGATGGCAGTTTATTTAAGAAATAATTTCTCTGGTTTACTACTCCAGGATTTGGTCTCATTCCTAGATTTCAGTGCTTCAGGAGCAAGTCTCAAAACCAATTTTAAAATTGTACAAAACAGAAAAAAATATTTTCTGTTTAGCACTCATTATTATAGAATGAGGACCTTCATCATTTTCTTCTGCAATTTGAACAGAAATAGCAAGTAACATTTAGAGATGTTTACTTACATGGTTACAAGCAGTCAATGACAAAATTAATAATACAAAACAACCATCCATACCAACTTCTACAGGTCATCCCATTACAAAATACATGAAATAAAACAACTCTTGGCAATCAAATGAGATATTAACTCAAGCTGAAAGCAATTTTGTCTTTGCATGTGGATAAGATTGGCCAGATTTTCTCAGAGCTCATAATTTAAAATAAATAAAAATTGCTTATTTTAAAGCTCATTATTTAAAATAAATAAAAATTGCTTATTTTAAATCATAAAACCACCATAAAATCATTTCACCTCAGAATGAATAGGTACCACCATTTGCACTGTATGAATAGTACAGGAACAGTGAAGAAGTTCCAGTGGTATTCATTTCAGCAGAGGGTTGCTTATTTTTCTGTTACAAATGATGAGCATATGTACTGTGTACCTGTATCACCAGACAGAATTTAAGAGTTCAGCCTACAGAATGAATGGATGTGGCACAGGTTTTGGATGGTTCAGTCTTGCTTCAGGTTTTTTTTTCTGTAAATCTCCAGCTACTCAGAAGTCTATTTCTACTGTGCAGGTAAGATTTGCCTGTGAAAAGCAGAGGTTTTATCACCAGTCCTCATCCTACATCTCTGCTGGAACCATTACAAATCTTGGACCATCAGAAGCTCAGGAATTTGGCTACTCATTGTCTTGTAAACAAGGGTGTAGGCTTTGTGCTTCATCTGGAGGAAATACTGCTCAGAGCAGAAAACATCTCCCCTCTGGCTGTGCTGCTGAATCCATCCAGTGCCATGGGCTGGGTTACCTATGCTGTACTAAGAAACAGGAACTTTAACCCACAGTGTATGACCCCTCTGAAATCCAATGAGAGTGAAATGATGTCCAGATGGTGTCCAGATGACAGGGATAGCACATAAAATCCATCTGTGGACATCATCTACCAGCTTGAGACATAGTATTTTAGCCAGCTGGACATGGTAAAAAGGAATTCTTAGAGACAGTATTGTGTGAAATCCTCATGGACATCACAACAATTCCTGAACTTCAAACAGATTAAATTCTTAGGGTTTTTTTTTCACCTTGAGGAAAAGGAACAGCAATCTCTTGCTGAAACCCCTGAATGCACCTTCAATTTATGGGCTCTAGCTGTGGTACAAGTTAGAATTTCATGTAACTGTGAGCCTAATCTTCCAAATAAATTCAAAGAGTGTACCTAGGAGAGCTGCAAAAAGGCACATGAGAAACAGACAAGAAGGACACAGGTAGAATTCACTGTTTTCCTAAGCTGAACATTTTCCTCTTTCAACACCTTATTCTGGAGGTTCTCTCACCATTCATAAACCATTGTTTTTATGCAATTTGTCATGAAAGCAACTGATTTTTCTCCTGCTTTTGGCAAACTTGAATCACTACGAATTCTTCATTTAACATAAAAATGGCCTATGTAAAACCAAGTGTTCCCTCCAGAACAATGTCATTTCTCTCCTGTACTCTGTTTTGCTTTTACAAACTACCACTCTGAGCATATCCTACATGGCAAGATCTTATTTGGAAAATAAAATCAATACATGCAAGGATTGCTTCTGCAGCTGAAAATGGCATGGCACATGTTTCTCTTATGTAATGAACAGGGACACTAAATTTAACAGTTAGTGATGCAGTATAATCTCCTATCTGTGTATTTTAAGAAAAAGCTTAGGATCATGAAGTACAAAAAGAAGGAAACTTCCTCGTTAACTATTCAATATGGCTACAGATTAGAATGAAAATCACCTTATAGAAACTTGGTTTCCATAAATAAAAAAGTTTTTTATACAGAAATCAAGCTCTGCAGAAATCTTGAGTACAGCAAAATTATGTTCATGACTACTATAAAAAATAAAGTGTAAGGTCAAGGAAACTGTAAATCTAATGCTTTTACATCACCATGTTAATTTAAGAATTTTTTAAACTAGTATAAATATCTCATTTACACTGCACCAAGATCAGAGCTGTCACCACAGTTTACTACTTGGTATGCAAGCATTATTCACATTTTCTACTCATAAAAACAGAGAAATGTCATGTTTTGCCTAATGTCACATAGCAGGAAGCAGAAATCAAATCCTGTTGTATGGCCACTTGACATTCAAAACCCTTCAGAATCTGCTTCCTAATATTCCTCTCCTCTTCTGTCACCCTCATCTCTTCCAACAGTCAAACAGGAGTCCTCCAACTTCTTCTATTCTTGTTCACTGTTTACTCTTGTTCACCTTCATGCTGCTAATACTTTTGAAGTTTCCTTTCTGAACAGAGTTATAGCTTGCCATCTATTTATTAATGCTCAGCTCGAAACCCAGTTCCTCATGCCTGTCATGGGACATGTCAGAAGATGCTCCTGTGTGGGCCAAGATCTGAGTCCTTGTTCACGTCCATAGACTTTACAGCCCCTTGTGCAACTTGTTGCCAGCACATAATGACTACAAACTGCTCTTACTCCAATGAGCTAAACATTTTTCTTCTTACTAAACTACAGAAAAGCATTGGCTGTCAAAGCTAGTTAATGTCAACAGCCTATTGTTAACCATCCTCATATCACAATTAATTGATACAGCTTCTAAATCCTTGCATTAATTATATAGCTTACCTAATTCATCAACCCCTTCAGGCTGGAAGAGCATCCTTACAAAGATCTTTAAAATTTCCTACACACTTGGTGGCAACACAAATCTCAAGTTTAAAAGGGTCATGGAGATATACTGGAAAGTTTGGATGGGAGCTCATGCCCCTGTATACTTCTCTGCCTATAACACTGCTTTTGCTGCTTCTGCAGTTGATGGAAATGTAGTCAGTTTGCCAAATGTTCCTGGAGTACCACTCATCACATCCTGACGCAGACACGTAAAATAGGCCAGATCAATTATATCCCATAAGTAGCTCTTTCTCTTCAGTGACTATAAATGGGACACAGAGTGACTGACTGAAGTGAGATGAATCCCACACCCCAGACCTAACCATCCTGCAAAAGTTTCCTCCATAAAAAAATGTTTCAATGTTTCTTACCAAATGCATAATTAAGAAAAAAGGGAAAAAATAAAATCATATTTAAAATATCTAAGCTAATACAGTCTAATTTCTGAGAAAGCATTAAATTGCTAGAGCTGCACAGGAATTTGCTGCATGTTGCTATTTCTCATGGGGTTTGTCAATAGGTGTAGCTTTTAGTCTGTCTGGGATTAGAAAATAATTGAAAAATTGAGCAGAACCCATTTTTGCTGTGATTCACACTAGAGGACAGATACCTACACATTTTGTGATCTTTTGAAAAAGCAGGAGCTTTTGAAAGCACAGAAAAACACACCTATTTTAGTGAAATCAACATATTCTTTGAAGACAGTTGAGAAATAGGATTTCTTTTCCTGGTATAAAAAGAAACAAACCAAGTGGCAGACACCTCGAGAAGAAGTAAAAACAGAAATACCACTTCCCTGAAAATTCCACCCACATTCTGCTCTTACATAATTAAAATTAAAGGACTGCTTTATTTTGTCTGTGTTGTTTCTTTAAAAAAAAACCCAAACAACAAAACCAACTGACTTCTCGGAACATTCTGATCCTTACATAAACCAAAGCTGATGGAGATTGTCAACAGGTCTTTCAAATAAAAATGCAGTTTTCAGAAAACTGAAGCTCTACGGGATACTTCTAATGAAACACTTCACTGGATAAAGCATAAAACTGAATCAAAGTATTTAATTTGGGGTTAATATAACACTGAGCAGTTGAGTCAGATATGAATGGTGAGATTTTAGATAAAAGGAAGAGGTTTTTGACAGTGAGGGTGGTGAAACAGAGGCACAGAGAGGTGGTAGATGCTCCATCCCTGAAAACACTCAAGGTCAAGTTGGACACAGCTCTGAGTAACCTGAGGTGGTTGAACATGTCCCTGCTCATCACAGAGGGATTGGACCAGTTGACCTTTAAAAGGTCCTTCCAACCCAGACCATTCTGTGATTCTGGTTCTATGATTCTGTGACCATTTCAGGTGTTCCAAATGTCCCTTCCAAAGAGTGGCAATGCCTCATGGATGAGTTAAAAAGGAATCCTGGCCTGAGGACAAGATTGGGGGCTCTGTCACACTGCAGCAGCTCAGTAATTTCCTCTTGCCCATCATGGGCATATGACAGTCTGAAGATACAACTTCTAGCATCAGGACTAGCAAATGCTTTGCTCTACCCTCAGGCTGACAAACGTGCCAGTTCAGGCTGACTAAGTTCAGTGCTACCTTAAAAAAAAATCTGATCTATTTCAGGATACTTCCTTCTGCAAAAATATTTTTAAATGTCTTATTCCATTAATATATGTTAATTTTATTTTTTTTTGTCCTGAGACACAGCAAAACTAAATATTGAAGAGAAGCTCCCATAAGGAAAAAAAATCCAAATGTTGAAGAGATAAAATTAAAACTTGTTCAAGGAATATTCTCTGCTGCATTCAATTAAGGAGTGAAAACAAAAAAAAAAAAAGCCCAAAAATATAGAGAAAGAACCATCCCAAAATATAATTAATTTCCTTGTTCTGTTGGGTCCTGTAAAACAGCTTTAGTACCTGTACTGTACTTAGATCACACAAAACTAGTGACTCAAGAAGTTAAATACAGCAGCTGTATGGTATCTAAGAGCCATATTGCACTTGGGAGCAATTTGAGATCTCTTGCTCTTCAAGCAAAAACTCACAATCATTGCTCAAATAACCTGTATACAGCAACCAAAGATTAGCAAAACAACAGCCATTTTCTGTCACTGTCATATTTTGGGGTGAAGAGATGTTTCTTTCATAACTTTCATTTTAAAGGAAGTGATAAATATATATTTATAGGCTTGTTTAGAACAAACCCATCCTGATAGCTTGAAGATTCAAGGAACTGTTCTGTTTTAAACTGCACATTCAGGTAACTAGAAGTACTATTAAAGGGAGCAAAACTGTTTCATGTATTTAAAATTTCTCACCTTCCTCCTTTAAAGAAGCCTTCAAAAGTTACACTTTTTAAACTGTGTGAATTCAAGGTTACAAAACAGTAATGGATATTCCTGAAGCTGTATTGCCTTTCTCATCAATATTATCACATTTGGTTTGCTTGTCCCTCACCTGACTAACCAATTTTTAAGACTTTATTTCTGAAAGTAAACCAAGGCAATGAAAAAATGGGTTCAGCTGGGGTTACAAAATTGACCAATTTGGTATAAGATCACGATAAGTCACTAACATATACATCCACTGTACCTCTTTCCCCTTTATTCAATTACATGTTTTCTGAGTGCACTATAGAGCTATTTTCTCTTAAAATTCAGCTTGCCTGCAATTTCATCTTCCCTCTCACGCAGATGTCATGCATCGTGGTGCACTTTTATTATCTCACACACAAGAAGGAAAACAAATCCTTGTCCTGTTCCTTCCTATTGTCAAGAGACAAGAAATTAGCCAGACTCAAATCCCACTTATACCTGCTTACTCAAGAAACTATGCAACTTGATTCCAGTAGCTCTCACCTGCTGCCAGACAGAAGGCAGAAGGCTGCAGGGGTGGCATGGCTTAGGTGGGTAGAATGATCCAGCTCAGCATAACATTGTGTTTTTTCTGTCTTGATGGAATATTTTTCCATTCACACTTTCTCACCTGTACCAAAATCCAAACCGTAATGCAGAGGCACAGGGTTTTTTTCCTCCACTAAAGTTAGTTACAGACCTTCCCTAGCTACAGGAACCCAGTGGGAGCACTTTATTATAGAGACCAGAACACAGTTATAACAAAACACCTTTCACCTAGTGTATTTGCTACCCAACTGGCAAAAAACAGCACTGTATTAGCAGTTTACCAGCAAAAATCCACTGAATTCTGTTTCTTATACAGTATTAGTTATTCAGGGCCTCACAAGCAAATAGCATAATTTTTGATTTGCAATTAGTGTTTTTCCTTTTAAGGAAAGTTTCTGAAGATCTGCACCTAGAGTATCTGTCCATATCAGAATTATTCCATTATTCATCAGAACAGCCTCACAAATACAATATATGACTTTGAAAAAAATCCGAACTGTGAAATCTGAAGATTCGGTCAAGAAGTGCACTAAAGCATTTTGTCAAATCTGAAAAATATTATTTTACTGTTGCTACAGTAACATCTTCCTAACAAACCCTTTCAATTTAAACACTGTCTTAAGAGAGTTTTAGGTCAACTTAAATAGCACAGTCAAGCTCTTCAGAGGAATCCAGTTCATATTCAACATGGGTAAGAATGCAATGGAAAAGGTGAACTAAAGTTTTTAGCTATTTTCATAATGACTTCTCACTTGCTGTGGTCTGTCCTACTTTCTTTCCCCTTAGCCCCCCAGTAGTCTCTCTTCTAAGGAGAGAATTCTCAATTGTCTCTAAGGAAAAATTCCTAATCATTTTTTATCCTCGAGCAACTTACCATCTTCATTTAAAAAAAAAAAAAAAAAAAAAAAAAGCTTACATTTGCAAAAAAATATATTTGCAGAAATAAGTTTTCACCCCCTGAGATGAGACCAAGAATAAAAATCTATTTCCAATTTGTCACATATGGAGAATAACTACACACAGATAATATATGAAGTGAGAAATTGCAGAGAGAATACAAAATTCATTCATGAGGCACCTGGGGATTGTAACAGGGATTTATATTTATTTTTTCTATAACTACACAATATCTGGTGTTCTCTCACTGGTCTTTAAGGTAAGGTCCAGAGTCACACTTCTGG
>NW_008668177.1:15044-27135 GCF_000695815.1 Acanthisitta chloris
TCACCTTTGGAAAAGGAGGTACAACCTCTCTCAATTTTCATGCAGTTGTAAAGCATCAGTTAGTGGATTTTTGGCACCCAGCTAGTTTCAGAGAAATATTCAGTTCATTTGCATCTTCTCAAACGTAGGTTTTACAGCCCTTCCCAGATGTTACCAGACACCTACTCATCTGAGGAGAATGAAAACCAAACCTTCTAACTCATCCTTGAGTGATGTGCCATATCACTTTTCAAACAGCAAATGAAACACACAAAGTTATTGCAGAAGACATTCCAAATAGCAGATTCGAGGCAATTTTAGGAATGTCTATCTAGTTTCATTTTTAAACCCTGTTCTAAGTATCTTATCTGGAAATGGAATGAATTCTTTGAGTAATCCTAAAAACATAGCAGGTGACAGCACTGTGCAGTTTGTATTACAGACTTCCCAGTGTGTACTATTTTGATATAATCAATGTGCTTAATTACCAAAGAAGTGAGTGAAATGAAAGTCCAGATTCTGCAAAACTTCAAGGTATAGTCAAAACTGCTGTGACCTATTTTTTCCCATGCTGAAAGCAAAAAGGGTGAACACTGACATTTACTGAGTGACAACAGCACTCACCTAGAGTGAGACACATGCTTAATTATCTGCATTGGTAATCAGAACCAAAATTAAACAGACAGACTTAATCACAGCTTTCAGGTAATAAACTATTACAGAAATAGCTCTCCTGTGATTTATAAAGTAAAAAAAAAAAAAAAAAAAAAATCATCATAATACCTGACATATGTTATTCACAAATGGAATGTGACTAAAAATAAATTATGAATAAACATAATGTAAAATACTGTGGCACGAACAAGCGTGAAAAAGTTCATACTGAAATTAATCTGTTTGCAACAGAGCTGCAAGTTCAACTTTGACTTACAAAGCCTAGGAAAAAGAGCTGCTCTATACTGATTCCAACAGAACAGATAATATCATAGTACATTGACTTCCAGCCTGTCACGTATACTGACTCCAACAGAACAGATAATACCATAGTACATTGACTTCCAGCCTGTCACCTTTAAAGGCTATTTTTCCTAGCACTCTTTCTCCTCCTTTTGTCTTGTTTTGTGTTTGCCATTATATCTGATCTCTATCAGTATTCATTGCTTTCATTTATACAGATTTTTATAATTCATTTCTGCAGCTTTATTTAATATGAAAGTTCTGCATTTTACCTCCCATATTCAGAACGTGTCATGTTGGCAGTGTGTAAACGGTTCAGGGTTTTCTTGATTTTTTTTTTTAACTGGTATTTAGTTGACATCTGTACAGCTGGGAAGGGTTTTCCAAAGGTTACATGGCAATGATGAAGCTGGTCAAACAAAGTTCTGTTAGCACACACCAGAGGAGCTGAAGGGACTGGAAGGTAGAAAAAATCCCAGGTATGAATGAGCCTTTTCTCAACAGAAACCACAGCAGAAAGGTAGGTTCCTCATGTCAAGTCAGCATCCATTTTGGAGGATGACAGTTGCCCAAAAACAATCTGTCTCTAGGGAATTTAATTTAGCATTCTGCTAATTAGGTTACTCTGAGAGTCTGGTGGAGCCAAACCAGGATTACAGGTATACGAATGTCGTGATATTTTTCTGCACCTATTTCTCTGTATAATAGCTGTTTTACTGAACTCTGCAGAGAGTACAGTATTTTTGCTTTTCATTTGGACATGAGCATGGTCTAGCCCTGAGGAGTGCCCTAGGTGTGGCAGGCAGAACTCCTGAGCAAGGTAACACACCCAGCTGTACAGGCTCAGGGCTGTAAAATGGTACACCACCAAAGCACTGCAGCCCATCCTCTAGCAAGAAGAATTCCCTGCATTGAGAAGAGTTAAGCAGAGTGTCTTTGTCAAACAGAAGGAAAGCATGGCAGCTCCTGAGCCAAGTCTCTCTTCCAGACTGCATCAGAGACAATGGGAAACTGCCTAGAAAGAAAACGTTCAAATATTTATTTGCTAATGCTCTGTCTTAAATAGAGCTAAACGTATTCTACAAAACCAGCTCTAGGTAAGCCCTATTCAAATATTTGCTGTTTTAAATCCAGGAACCCTGGACTAATATCAATGACATCAAAAGGAACTGAACCTGCAACCCCTCTTATTTACATCACACACAGCAACAACCTCAGGAAAACTGGTGAAGCTACTCAGGAAAGGTATTTTCTATGCCTCTGTTGATAACAGAGTCTTGTTATGCAGGGATTAACTCTCATCTGAGAGCAAATTAGTGTTCTTCTAATATCAGGTGGACAAAAAGAAAGACACTGAATGACAAGAAACCCACTCTGTTAAAAGAGTGTTAGGGGGCCAAACACACACACATGCAAATTCAGATTCCAGCAGTTTCATGCAGAGTCTTAGGCAAAGCTCATCCCCCTCTACCTACACTACTATTTAATTCATCTCTCTGTCATGAACCTCCCTAAACTCCAAGAGAAAGAAGCACAAACATGTTCCTTTCAAAAACCTGCACAGCTGCCCCATCACTGGGTAGCTGATCTTTTCAGAGCTCTTCCCTACCTGCCAAACAGTGAAAATCGTTCCATTATCTGAAGAGGATCAAATATTGTTCTAAAATTCACTCAAGTAATTTAGGAAAGTTTGACAACCGGGTGTGATCAGTTCCTTCATTCAGGCTGAATCAGATCCTTCAGCAAAGCCATGTGTTCTGCTTTCAGAAATGCAGCCACTGAACAGCTGTTTATTCTCAAGCCTGTGTGTTGTGTCCACTTCCTCCTCCCTTCCCAGTTATTTACTTTCAGATTACAAACTCGTTAGAGCAGGTGTTACTCAGAGAAACAAAAGCAAATGGAGAGAAAAAAACCAGCCTTCAACTGCAGATCTTTGTTGAGAGGCATAAAACCAAGCACATGCAGTCCTAAAACAACCTTCCCAGTCTCCTTTCTAAATGCCATTTGATTATAGCATTATAAATTTTAGATTGTCTGAAAGTGTGATTGCTCCCAAAGAACATGATTGTCTTATTTGTCTGCAGCTCTTAAGATGGAAATTCACTAGATAGCTTCAGTTAATATTAGTTTATCCTTCAAAATTTCTGTTTTCATTATTGCTGCATTTATTTTGAATATACAATTTTAATAGCTGCTTTTTGTCCTTGGAATTCATCTCCTGTATGTAATGAATGTTGGTAAATTGTAATTATGAGCTAACCTAGTTAATGAAAAGAAACTTCCAGGTAGGTAGTACTAACAAGAATAGTTTACCAACTTTGAAATTTCCCTTTCCCATGGGGGAAAGGGAAATTTGCACAATCTGGCCCCAGATTTCAAGGGTATAAAAAAACCAAACCCAACCAAACAGATATTTCTTTAATATAGACCAAGCAAAACCCAAAATTTAAAAGAATACCCTGTGCTGAAAAAGGTTTTTCTGAGGAATTATCTTTGTCAACTGTATCACTAACTCCAAGGTGCATTCACCTCCCTAAATTATTGATGGGATTTACCTTGGTATCTTGTTTTCATTAATATCCAGCTATTTCCAGAAAGTCATGACAGATGTCTAGTTCCCAAATTTCTCTTTTGCCCTCCTTTTTTTCTTCCCTTAGGACACAACTAAGAAGTGGGATAGTCACTGGTGACTACAGCCTGCTCCAGCAAATGGAAGGAGCTGCATAATCCACAGGGTGATACCATCAAAGTAAGAGAGTGTTTAGCTGAGCTCAGCTGAGAGATAGGCCCAGATCACAGAAGGAGTTTGGTATAATATTTTGCTAGTGTAGATAAGACTTCATACTGAGCCTACTGAGCTGTGCTAAACTCTAGAAAAGAAAGAAAGATTTTATGAGTAATAGCTCACTGAAGATATTTGATAGTTAACATCTATCATATATCAAATAAAGCTAAAACATAAATACTTTATATATAAAGTATTCCACAATATAAATTAAAATTATAACACATCATTTTGCCAAGAGAAATAAACTATAATGTACACATTTTTTAGAAAAATAGAATAGACATCCATGCTCCAACCATAATGTACACATTTTCTAGAAAAATAGAATAGACATCCATGCTCTTTGGTGGTGATTTATCTGCATTAATCAAGGCTTGTAATCTTTGATGACACATTTTTAATTCAGCACTGAAGAGTGAACACGATTTAATGTCTGACATAAATCAATGCTGTAAGAGAGGCCAAGTTAGTAGGAGACTGTCTTTAATATGGACACAAGTCAGAGTTTCATGCCACGGAGAGCTCAGGAGTAATAGTGGCATGAGCTAGCCCTACCACCAAACCCATCTCCCTGTTGCCATTTTGTGGACACCAACATTAACCCCAGCACTGTTTTCACTGCTTGTGAGCAAGGTTGTGTTTTACATCAATTTTTTTTTCAGGCAAGCCCTTTGAAAAAAACAAAAAGCCACTGTCAGGAATACCATAAACCTTTGTTATTGCCAAACATTCTGTACTGCAAAGCTGCAGCTTGATAGTACTTAAAAAAAGAAACCCAGACAATTTCTTAACACCCACAGTGTTTCTTGGGCCTGAAGATGAGGCATGACCTTCCAGGTGAAATGAAGCTGTTGCCTGAAACAACTGCTCTGAGTTTAACTGAATTGTATTAACCACCTAAAAAAGCTGTAGAGAAAAGATAGCCTCCTTGGTGCAGAGCAGAATATTAAGGGCTCCTTTTAGGACAGCAGCAGACAGGTAATTATCTGCTGCAGAATAATGAGAGCAAAAGATTTCTGTGTGCCAGAAATATTAAATATCTCATTCAGCACTCAAGATTGATTTTCATAAGGTATTTTGTAGAATATGTTGAGGTTCAGACTTGAGAGAGCCAAGATTAATTGGAGGAGAGGGAGAGGGGTTTACACGTATCTGGATATTTCCTGACTTTCGTTGAACTTTATAAGTTTATTCTAATATATAGTGGTCTCCATTGCATTGTTTCCTATGAGGACATCTGGAAGTAAGATACATTCTGGGAGGCACATATATCACTGTGCATTACCTTGTGCCTGTTGGCTGTGATTTGAAGCTTATGTAACCATCATTGCATGCTGTTAAGCCATGACTGAAAGAAAAGACCTTACACCCACTACAACCAGCTGGACTTCCCATAAAACTTCTAGTTACTGATTTTTTACATGCTAAAAGAATTTGTTTTACCAACATGTTAGTTTGAAGCAAAATAGGTATGCAATGCTAAGCACTCTCCATCCAGAGAGGCTGTGGATAACAAACTATGTTTAGTACTTCGGTATGTTTCACTGAAAGAAACTATAGAAAACAAAAACATTAGCAGGATGTTGTAATTTACTAAGCTACTTCTCAAAAGGAGTAAAATCTATAAAGTCCCTCTAATGTTTTTAGGAAACTGAAAGGTCCCCCCTTGTTTGATGGGTAGTACACACCAACATCCATATCCTTTCTGCTTTCACTTGACTGTCCAAAACTCGTGTCTGCATTGTCCCCTTCCTCCAGCTCTCCCACACCACACTCCCCTACCATTTCTGCCTTGCCTGCAGACCTCCTGCTCATTCACGCCTGCATTTCATCTTGCCTGCAGACCTCCTGCTCATTCACCTGCTCTTTGCCCTTTGCTTGCTCATTCTGTTATGTCCATTTCTTCACTGTCTAATTTAGAGGTCACCTTCATTTGTTTGCAATTACCAGAGGGTGATTTCCTCAGAGAAATTTCTTTCCAGGATTGCAAATATCCATCAGTCACCTCACTTGTTTCAGTCCCTTATGTGACCAGCCTGCATGACTGCTCACAGAACCTTCCTAAAGAATTTATCTGCAAGACTTAGAAAATTCTAAAAGGTTTTGAAGTAATGTAGTAGGTGATCCTCAACCAACCTAACTTTAGTTTAAGCTACTTCATTAGTGTCACCTCAGTGGGGAAAGACAGGTGAACGATTCTCCAGACATGTTTACCTGAGTTTAACCTGAGTATCTGAATTTTGAAGAGCTAAGGTGCAGTACCTACAGTGTAGATATTTACAGATGGGAAATGTATTAAGATAATGCTAAGTGGAAAGCAATAGCTGCATTCAGGGAGACATTCATCTGACCTATGTTAGATACGTACAGCTGGGTAAAATTAATTGAAATTTATAAACCAGAAATAGGTTAAAAAGAGCCTAGAGTGATTAGCTCTATTAATTACATTTAGTTAGATGATTCCCACCTCTTACATTAAGATAAATAAATCCTCTCTATTCCCAGAGCAGTTTCTCATAGTCTACACGTATTTTTGACTTCATTTTTTGCCACAGCTTTGGCCTGAATGAATGTGCTAATAGTTCTATTTTGTGAATCCCTTCTTCCTCTTGTCACCTTCCCTCACCTTCTCATGCCTCAAACTGCTCCATTGAACATCCCAGTTTTGCTGCTGCATCTGACTGTCTCTTCCAAGAGAAAAAGTAACTACATTTAATCTTAAATGTACATCTTAACAGAACATACACAGCTCACTAATCTCCATTTCTGATCTCTAATTCCTGTAACTTGACTTCTACGAAAGATTTAATTCATTCCATCCTTTAAACATCCACCTTCCCAACATGCCTCTCTTCCTTGGCTTCTCTTCTGCTTGTTTCCCTCCAAACACAATCTTCTTCATCTGCATCTTCACCTGCTTAAACTTCATTTGCAAACATAGAACTGTTTCACCAGTAACAATACTACACTCTGCCTTCCCAGACTCATTAATAATGACCACGCTGAGCCTAACCAAATATACATCCAGCTCAGCATCCTCTGTGTGACAGAGACTAGCAGTGGACTTTGTCTCTTGGAGACATTCCATCCTCTGCTAATTTTATGATCAAAACCAAACCAATCTTTCCTCCAATTACTGAATGTCCTCCCCAATCTGCCTGTAAATACCAACACAAATTTTAGTAAGACATTAGATATGCCAATTTTGTATGAATAACTGCAGATGTTTTGCCTAAATTTTAGGCTACATTGTAAGTGGGATGAGGCCAAAATATGTCATTCTTGGGAAGCTGGAATATACACTGGGTTTTGGCTTAACGGGTCTTCATATTTGGATACATATGACTGATGGTAGCCATCTACATCTGAGCTCGTGTTCTTATGTTCTCCTTCCAGGCAATGTGATGGTAGTCATCTATATCTGAGCTCATGTTCTTATGTTCTCCTTCCAGGCAATGGAAATCTGATCAACACAGGAGCCCATGGTGAGTTCCAGCACCTCCAGGGACTGGAGCTGCCCTTTCCCACCAAGGGGAGCCTCACCACACTGATGCCTACAGCAATGCTGTTCACTGGAACAAAGTGCACAGGCAACTGCCTATTCATCATTAGTGTGTCAACATTGACTACCCTTTACTGTTACAGCAGAACTGCCCAAATATTCCAGGATCTAACAACTAGGAGTAACATAATTTCCTCTGAGTATGATGACTGACATTGTGGTACAATGATGGTGTTGGTATGGTGAAGTTTCTGAGATTGGTATTACCAGTTGGTAGCAAAAAAAAGAAGAAAGACAAGTAGAGATACTCTCTTTGATTTCACCAAATACAGAGAAATGTTTGGAGGTGCTTAGGTAGGAAACAGAGACAAACTTATCTTGCCAAAACCTTATCTGTTTTCTCTTAATCAGCAAACCAAACAAGAAGACAAAAAAACCTACCTAGAAATCCCATCCTATGAACAACCTTTGGAACATCCTGCAATTGCTTCCTTTCACTGACAGAGAAATAACTGACTTCCTGTCCACTTGAAACTTTCAACAAAAACAAGTAAGATATTAAAAAAGATATTTTAGAACAGTCATGCCATGATGCCAAAAATATTAAGGTATGTTCTTACCTTTAATTCAATGGAACTAACAGATACACATGCCTTGATATCAAGCTACTTTCAAGCTGTTTTCCAACATAACTGATTACTTAAGAAACATTTCTAGGATATGCAAAAATATTTTTGATGAAGGGAAGAATACAGTTTCCTACACTGAATCCTATCTGAACACATAATCTTGTCTTAATTCAATTATTTTACTATCATTTTTATTTTTTAGCATTATATCATATTATTACATCATATCAGATTACACTCCGTCATCAATAATTACAGCAAATAAATATGGTACTGAAATACCTGAGTGCCTACAAGAAGTTCTGAATTAATGTGACTAGAAAGTTATGCATTTTTTTCTACTGAACAGATGGTAACATTCTAATTCTCCTGTTTTCTCAGCCAGTCTGCTACAAGCCTCAACCAGAATTTTGATACAAATGCTACTGAAGTGAATGGGAAGGTTGACATTGATTTTGGTGAGCTTCAGCTCAGGTCATAATTGCTGCAGGAAGCAAAATTTCAGTCCTCATGGATCTTCAAGACAGTACACAAAGATAGCTGAGAACAGCTATTTTAAACTCCAACAAGAACTAAACCAAGATATACTTCTCTGCTATTCCCCGTGAAACACCCAGAGATAAAAGCTCTGTCATTGCTTCCTCTGGATTGTATTTGAAACACTACTGAAAAGAAAAAGAAAACAAAATGAAATTTTTTTTTTTTCATCTGTCCTGCTCTTTGTTTCATTCTCTTTGCAATTTAAGAATCAAGAGTGGAGAAATGCTTTCCACCAATGGTAAATGAAGTCCCTGCTCCTGCAGCCTCTTAATTCTGATCAGCAAGCACAGAGTACTTTGTGAATGTACTACAATTAACATGCAACCTTTTTTAAAAGTCTTTGAGTAAAGTTTCTATCTTAAATTACATTTAAACCCTGGTGAAATGTAAGACACTGTCATTGCTCACTGAAATCACAGCTACAGGTTTAGGAGTATATTTCACATTTATATGCTGAAATGTGACCAACTTGTCTTTTTGTTAGTTGAAAACTAAATTCACAGACATGTGACATACCAAAATTTCGCCTCTGATTATTTGAATACAACTGAGAAGAAACTTTTACATGTTCCCTACAACAAATGTTTCCAGAAATTTCCACAGCATATCAATGTATTCATTCAAGAAGAAAATGCAGACTGAAAACTGGGATTGCACACAGCAGAAGAGATCAAATTATGTTGCAAAATTATATTTGCTGAAGGTTATAAGCATCATTTTACACATTAGAGGTCAATGTGAAGGCACTGCAGCAACCACACTGACTCTTTTCTGATATATAGGAGGCCAACTTCTGCCCTAAACTGTTGGGTTTTCAGGATTAATGAAAGAACATGATTAAGAACATTTGCAATTTGTTACCAAGTTCTCCAGCTCACCCTCAGCCTATCTAATATGAAAATAAAATACCACTGCAACTTTCTGAATCAATTAGTCTTCTTAAAAAGCAGCACAATGAAAATAGTTGAACAGTTGGAGCTGCAGTTTTTACTGAAGGTACTGCTTAGTGTTACGACCACCAATACAAGACCAGAATAGCCCAAAACTGTGGAATTAAGTAAACATGATCAGGATATATTTTTCACAGATGATTACTTGGTAAAACACTTGAAAAGAAGTTCCATAAAAAACATGATCAGAATATATTTTTCACAGACGATTACTTTGTAAAACACTTGAAAAGAAGTTCCATAACTTAAGCAGACCATGTCTTATAAATAAATAATGATTTCTTTAGATTACTAAACTCCCAACCCCAGTGTTTCACTAAAGACTAATGAATACTACTATGTACATAGTGGATTTTTTTTTCCCCGTGGAAAATACAGGAATCACTCTCCTGGAATGTACATAGTGGATTTTTTTTCCCTGTGGAAAATACAGGAATCACTCTCCTGGCCTAGACCTGGGCAAGGAAAAGAGAGAGTGAAAAGGCTGCACTTGTCCTCATTTGTTCACATTTAAAATGATACTATAAATCCTCATGATAAATCATCAATGATGAAGGATAAATGTCATGACTCAAGAAATGGAAGAATATGAGCTTTTGTTGATAATAGCACCTTATAAAAACACTTTCCCACAGGAACAATCTCCAAAGCCTCATGAATAATGCAGTTATGAAAGAAGCAAAAATCCAAATTTATCTCTTATTTAACTGTAACTTTAAATATTCCAATTTCCTAAACAAGTTTGCAAGTACATTACAGAATAAATAGGTCACCATTTGGAGATGCTCACTATGTTGGGAAGCACAGACAAAAGTTGACCATAAAAAAACCTGAAGAAATTGGATCGAAAAATCCCATGAAACAGTAAAGGTCATGAACTTCTACTTTTGAAACAGCTTTTAGGAAGACTTTCTGAAGTAATAGGAAAAACAAACAAACAAACAAACAAAACCCCAAAATCTATTTCTATAATTACTTGGCTTTTAAGGCAGTTTCCAGCACACATTATAGAGGTTTCATAATGCATCTGTGTTCAATTTTCAATTAAAGATAAGACTGTGCACAAGAGGAAACCAAATGAGGATCTCCCACCTATAACCACAAATAATCCCAGAACTCAGGTACCTTATAAAATTACAGTTTCATCTCCTGATTGTGTCTAAAAATTGTGCTCTAAAATGGAACAGAATCTATTATAATAAATAGTCTGAACTCAAGATTAATGAGATCTGAAACACTGGTCAATAAAAGAAATAAAGGAACTTTAATGGAAGAGACAGCTAAAACTGTTTCACTTCCAGCCACGCAAACATTTTCCCTGCACCTTGCCAAACACAATCAATCCTTTCCATCTTTCACACAGATCCATGAGATATCAGTCCCTATCCCAGCAAGAAGTAGAAAGTCTCAGCTTATTTTGCTGCTGCTGAAATCTCTCCGAGTTATACCTCGCAGACCATTAGATTCCCCGTGTGAAATCAAGCCTGCTCTTCCCTGCTCCCTTCCACACAAGGACAGCCTGAACTGGCAGGCAGGAGTCCTAGCCAAGGCAGGAGCACAGGGAAGCTACAGGGAACTGACAAATATTGTTTTGTAGCTACAACAAGCTGAAAAACATTCTGTGACCCAGGCCAACATGCAGTTCATGTTTAGGGAGAGAGAATCAAAACCTCACCGGTTTGAAAGCACAATGTATAGTCTCTATTACATTCTTAAAGGTAAAAGATTATAGCTCTTACTTTCAGTATTTTAATGCAAGCTTTCTCTTCGGAAGATTAGGAGAAACAGTCTATAACTATAGCAACCAGGAGAGAGGAGGGAGGGATAAATCCAGTCCAAACCATTTCTCCTTAAAACCTTGCATCACTACCTTCACTACAGCAAGCGTAATAGCTCATTTTTATCACCACTTGACTGAAGCCTCATTAAAAAAAGGGTCAGCTGATTTTAATTCCTTCTTAATAAACAGAATCTACATGAGCAAAACTGCACTGATACTCCTGTGGAAGGCTTTCTTTGTTTCTTAAAGTAATTTTTTTGTCTTCAAACAAGATTTCTTACTTTCTTTGTTTCTTAAAGTAATTTCATTTTTTTGTCTTCAAACAAGATTTCTTAGGGACAGTTAGTTTATCTTCCACTCTATGATCTGCAAAAGCACCCTAGGTAGGTATTAGAATGAACAAAAAATACAAAATTCTCCAAGTTATGACCTTCTTGACTTTCAGTGGGCTTCAGGAGGATGCTGGAAGTGAAATGAGACTGACTGTATTAATATTAATAGAAAATTCAGGTGAATGCAAGGACAGGATTGCCAGGGACAGCGGCACAGGTGAATTACATCAATCTTAAACACAGAGAGTTAATTGTCAGGATTCCTCCAAGCTAGCGCGGGTCATTTCACAGCTGGGGATGTTTAGTGCAGAGGGTGGCTTCTAAAAAAGGGGCTGCTCGAGAGTGTCTCAACAGAAAGCAGCTGTTCGACGGTCTGAAACGGGCAGCACTGGGGATTTTTTCACAGCTCTAAAGGAGCCTTAACCCGCAGCCAGTGCTGAATTTCACCTGCGGCAGAACAAGTTAACGGGGGGGACACCAGCGAAGGCTCCATCTGGGGCTGCGTGGCCCGGGGATTTTCTGCCTTTTCCAAACACAGGGGCGGTTTAGCGGGCTGGATCCATTGGACCGGGAGAAGGGTTCGGTATGTGGAGTCGGGACGTGTCCCCGGGGACCTCTCAGCGGCTCGGGGTGT
>NW_008668178.1:0-1044 GCF_000695815.1 Acanthisitta chloris
GAGGGCAGGGGGTGACCCCCTGGCAGTGCCCTGGGGTTGGTCCTCGCACTCAGCTGGAACAGACCTCCATCCCCAGGGATATGGCCCTACCCCAACTCCTGACCCTTTCCAGGATCCCAGGGATACACCCTTACCCCAGCTCCTAACCCTCTCCAGGACCCCAGCTCCAAATAACCCCCTTTCCACAGTATCCTGAGCTATAGCAGGACTCAGAACTGCCCTCCCTCCCTATCTCAGACTCCCACCTCAACCAAGACCCCAACCCCATCCTACCCCTGTCCCAGAATATCCCTTACAGGACTCACACACCCCAGTCCAACCCACACCCCAGCCAGGACCTCCACCACCTGCCGCCACCAACACCCCTCCCCAGCCAATCATCACCACCGGACACCAACACCTCAACTCACAGCGTTTATGGCTCCAGGGAGAAAATACAAAAATACAAACCCCAAACCTCCCCAATCTGGGATCGTTAGCAGCTGGCAAAGGCACTGTGCCATGTCCCTCGGCCCAAGGTGCTCACCCTACACTGACTGAGCTCCAGGCGCTCGAGGTCAAAGAGGGGATGTGGCAGCTCTGTCTGTGGCACTCAGTCATAGATGCCTTGGTCCCTGGCACCTGGGTCCCCAGCAGCAGCCCCCGGGCGGTGGGGTCAGAGCTTGCTGGAGGGTCCTGGGTGCTGCTGGAGCCTCCAGGCCGCCCGTACCCCCTTGCCCGCCTGGTTGAGTGCGGTGAAGGCGTCAGGATCGCTGGTGCGGCGGTAGCGTGCGATGAGGGGCTGCAGGATGGTGATGGGGATGCAGAAGTTGAGGTGGGGGTAGGTGGCTCCTGCACCAGTGTCACGGGTGTTACTGGCCACAATCCCTGGTGGGGGGAGGAGTGATACCCACGTCACTAGGTCCAACTGGGGGACACCCACGGGACCACCCCACCCGCAGGTGACCCCTGGCTTACCCATGAGGCATCCGCTGCAGGAGGAGACAAGGGGGCCCCCACTGGAGCCCCCGTGGACAGCACAGGTGGTTTGCAGCATGACAGGGT
>NW_008668178.1:1057-1496 GCF_000695815.1 Acanthisitta chloris
ATCCCTGCTGTCACCGAGGGGCCGCACGCACGTCCCAGCGCCCCGAAGCCCACCACGCTCACCTCTTCTCCTGGAGGGGAGGCAGGAGGTGGGTGCAAAGGGGTGATTTCCCCCTCACCCCAATTCCTCATGTCCCCCTGTTGCTTACCTGGGAGGAAGGTGTCCGCCAGGCATGGGGGGACAAAGCCTGTCACGCTGTCCTCCAGCTCCACCACCGCCACGTCAAAGGGGGATGACTCCTCGGTGGCAAACACCACACGTCCCCCGAGGACAGTGGCAGCCCTAAAGACGTAGAATCATACAATTTTAGGGGTTGGAATGGACCTTAGAGATCATCCACTGCCAACCCCCTGCCCTGCCCTGGGCAGGGACACCTCCCACCAGAGCAGGTTGCTCAAGGCTCATCCAACCTGGCTGGTAACACTGCGGCGGTTGCGGC
>NW_008668178.1:1638-1944 GCF_000695815.1 Acanthisitta chloris
AAAAAGAGTCCCTCTCCCGTTCTCTTGTAGGCCCTTCAGATACTGATAGGGTACTATGAGGTCTAGATACAACCTTCTCCTCTCCAATGGTGAGAAGAGACGTCGTGGAAGGAGAGACACGGGATGGGGGGAGGGACAAGGTAGGGAACACATGGGCTGTGGGGACAAGGTGAGGGACACATGGGCTGTGGGGACAAGGTGAGGGACACATGGGATTGCGGGACAAGCTGAGGGACACATGGGATGGGGGACAAGGCGAGGGACACATGGGATGGGGGAGACAAGGTGAGGGACACATGGGCTGTG
>NW_008668179.1:0-2619 GCF_000695815.1 Acanthisitta chloris
CCTGCCAGGACCTTCCCAACCCTTCCCTGGACCCTCCTGGACTCTGCCAGGACCCTCCCCAGGACCCTGCCAGGACCTTCTCAATCCTCCCTGGACCCTCTTCAGGACCCTTCCCTGGACCCTCCTGGACCCTGCCAGGACCTTCCCAACTCCCTTGGACCCTGCCAGGACCATCCCAACCCTCCCTAGACCCTCCCCAGGACCCTCCTGGACCCTGCCAGGACCTTCCCAACTCCCTTGGACCCTGCCAGGACCATCCCAACCCTCCCTAGACCCTCCCCAGGACCCTCCTGGATCCTGCCAGGACCTTCTCAACCCCCTTGGACCCTTCCAGGACTCACCTAACCCTCTCCAGGACCCTCCCAACCTTCTCCAGGACCCACCCAACCCAACCAGATTCTACCCAGCCCCATCCTGCCCAAGCCCCAGTTGACCCTCCACACTCAACTTTACCTTCCAAGGTTTGGTCTGAAGCCTTCAAGATCTCCAGGACAACCTCCCTGAGCTCCTGGAGAGGCTACAGGGAGAAAAGAGCTGCTGAAACCATCCCAGCTCCACCCGTGGAGCCATGGACCCCCAGGAGAAGTGTCCACCAACCTGAGCTCCAGCACAGACAGCAGATTTGTACAGCCCTGTCACGTCAAAGGGACCTTCCCTGGCCTTCAGCTTGGCTTGGCAAATCCAGAACTTGGCAAACCTCTGGGCTTGGGGCACCAGGGCCAACACTGTCGAGAGCTCCTCAGCATGGACACCCTGCAGGGACATGGGGAAGGGCTTGGACAGCAGCACGAGGTCCCACCACAGGCACAGGAGCTCCAGGAGAAGGAGGAGGGAGAACCAAGGGTGATTGGAGGTGTCCAACATGGCCATGGGCTATTCTCCTGCCTCATCTTCCCCTTGGATTAATGAGTACAACTCCAGGGATGCAGTGATTGGAGCTACTCAAGCCATGTGAGATCCACCAGGGATGGACCTTGGGCTGGGACACCACCAGGGATGGAGCTGCTGGGATGCTCCAGGAGAAAAAGAAGCTCTCCAAGCAGCTCCATGCCCATTCCTCACCTTCTCAGTGAGCTCCAGGCACTCAGTTAAGATCGTGTTGATCCTGAGTACAACTCCAGGGATGCAGTGATTGGAGCTACTCAAGCCATGTGAGATCCACCAGGGATGGACCTTGGGCTGGGACACCACCAGGGATGGAGCTGCTGGGATGCTCCAGGAGAAAAAGAAGCTCTCCAAGCAGCTCCATGCCCATTCCTCACCTTCTCAGTGAGCTCCAGGCACTCAGTTAAGATCGTGTTGATCCTATCCTCTACCCTCTGTCCTGGCCCTTCCTGCTGGGTGGTTTCACCTCCTGCTTCTGCAGCAGAGTCATTGGAGGCCTCTTGTACTTCCTGCCCTTGGATGCCAACCACTCCTCCAGCTGCTTCCTGCAGGGACCAAGGGAGCACTGTGACCACCCACGGGACCTCCCTGGGCACCCACCTGAGATGTCCCTCAGGTGCCACTTACTTGCGATCTGTAGTTGTTGAGGTCTTGGGTACACGTCCCACCTGAACTCCACCTGCCTTTGGAGGCCCCTGCTGGTCTCTGTTGCTCCTCAAACCATCTCCAAGACCCTCAGCTCTGGAGCTTTGTGTGCTGGGAGGCACCTTGGAGGCCCCAACCCCATGGGATGGAGCTCTGTGGCCAGGTATCATCACCCTCGTGTCCTTCCTGGCCACCATGGAGCCACCTTGGCTCGGGTTGGACTTGAAACCTGTGGTCCCTTGGGGCCTGCTGGGACATCTCCTGCCTGGGGGAGGTTGGTTGTGGTGCTGAGGTGCCATGGGATGTGCCCCAGGGGCTCTGCCCAGGGGTTGGCTCACTGTGGTGGTTCTTCCCTGGTTTATCCTTGGGTTTTTGTGGAGCAGAGCAGGAGGACCAGGACGGACCTGTTGGGGCTGAGCTGGTTGAGCTCTGACATTGCTTTTTGAGGACAAACCCCTGCACTGACCCACACTTGGCTCCTTCTTGGCCTCGTTGACATGGTTTGTCCTTGGGTTCTTGTGGAGCAGAGAAGAAGGACCAGGAAGGACTTTTGAAGGTTGAGGTAGTTGAGTTCTGACATTGCTTTTTGGAAACAAAGCCCTGGATTGATCCACAATTGGCTCCTTCTTGGCCTGGTGGTTGTCCACCCTGTCCTTTGGCCCCACCACAGGTCTCACCATGCTGGTTGAGCTCTGCCTGTGATGACCCAACCTCTTCTCCCCAGGGTTGCTCCCACCAGGCTGGAGAGCTCTGCCTGGCCCAGAGCCTCGGGGCTGGAGGTTCTCCTTGTGGGACACCATGGAGAGAGGTGGCCTGAAGGTCCTGTGTGGCTGCAGGTGGGCAGAGTTGGAAGGTGGAAGCTTCATGGTCCCTGCTGCTCTCTGGGATGGGTTTGGAGGCTTCTGCAGAGCTTTGGCACCAGAACTGGCACCTCTGTGGGCAACCTCAACATCCTCCTTGGTCCTGCTCACCTTGGGGAACAAAGGAGCTCTCAGAGAACCTCAGGAGAGATCAGGGTGGGCATGGGGGACAGGGATGGGCCAGGAAGGGAAACAGGAAGGGACATCCCTCAGAACTCATCCAACACCT
>NW_008668180.1:0-201 GCF_000695815.1 Acanthisitta chloris
ATGGTCGGGGCTGTGTGTCACCGGGACAGGGCACTGTCGCCTTGCTTGCGTCCCCCCTATTGCCCAGCACCTCTGGTGGGCTGTAGAACTGGAGCGCACAGTGCTGGTTATCCTCCACCACCATCTGGGGAGGCAGTGGAGCCAGGTCAGCAGGGACTGAAGGCTACAGAGTGCCTCTTCGCTACGCAGACCCCTCTAAGG
>NW_008668180.1:361-1880 GCF_000695815.1 Acanthisitta chloris
CAGTGGGTGTTTGTGAACGCAGGAGGGTGGATGGGCTCCATGTGCCTGCTCCACGCGTCGCTCACCGAGTACGTGCTGCTCTTCGGGACAGCTGTTGACACCGGGGGCCACTCAGGTAAGCAGGGAGATAGGGCTGGCAGTCAGGGGAGTTGTCTGAGCTCAATTCACTTATCCAGGTCCAGCTGCCCTGGCTGTGATGTGCCTGGCACAGGGAGCCCACTGCTTCAGTTGTGCAGGGTGAACGATGCTAGAAAACACTCTCTTTGTGGGGACCAGCCCCTGTGGTGTCCTTCAGCACCTGGAAGTCCCTGGGCGTGACATGCTGTGTAGCCAGGACTCTCCGCATCCAGCTGGCAGGCCATGGCAGACATCTCATCTCCTGGTGCTTCAGCAGAGAGCACATATCAAACAAGGTGGAAGCCATGGGGCTTAAGGACACCAAGCAGCCTGTGCTGGTGGTGAATGGCTGTTCACACAGGCAGCCTGGGTACCAGACCTGTCTGTGCTTCTTAGTGTATTGAGACCCTGGGCTAGCATCTTTACCCCCAGAGGGCTGCTCCATGGTTTCCTTATACAGGAAACCATATCCTTTCCTTATCCCTGGGCTGCCCCTGGATTCTCGCACTGTCCCTGGCAGGGACGCACTGAGCCAGAGTGGTCTGTCCTCCCACAGGTCGGTACTGGGCAGATATTTCTGACACCGTCATCTCGGGGACCTTTCGGCAGTGGAAGGAGGGGACCACCAGAAGTGAGATCTATTATCCAGGTAAGTAAGTGTAGCAGCCATGTCACCCTGTTGGCTGCATTCATGACGTGGCACACAGCCACTTGATGTCGTAGAGCCCCTTCCTGCCAGCTGGCAGGAGACAGGAGCTCAGGATAGGGCAGTGTATGTCCCCAGTGGCACATCCTAGCATCTCAGTGTGTGGTAGTAAGAGAAGAGTGAGAAAGACTGGGGAAGGTTTGGGGTGCTCAGCCCTCCAGGTCCTGATCCCACATGTCTGCCCTTTGGGGGTGATGTGGAACAGCCACTGGGAGTGGCTGGGGTGCTCAGCCCTCCAGGTCCTGATCCCACATGTCTGCCCTTTGGGGTGGGTTTATACCAGCCACTGGGAGTGGCTGGTTGTGTGTGTTGACAGGGGACACCATCGTGCACCAGGCGGGAGAGGCCACATCAGTGCAGTGGAGCGCGGGCACCTGGATGGTGGAGTATGGCCGGGGCTTCATCCCCTCCACTCTCGCCTTCGCCCTGGCTGACACCCTCTTCAGCACTCAGGACTTCGTCACCCTCTTCTATACCCTGCGCATCTATGCCAAGGGCCTGCTCCTGGAAGCCAATGCCTTCTTCAGCACTTGGGGATGCTGAGCCTGTCTCACTGGGGCACCCTGCCGAGCCCAGCTGACTCCACTCTCCCAGCCTTCCTCTCCTTCTCCCTGAGCCCAGGCTCTATCAGAGGCAGCAGGAGACCCCCTGTGCCTTCCCCAGATTGCTCTGTCCTTCCCCATGGGCCAGCTGGGT
>NW_008668180.1:1997-2725 GCF_000695815.1 Acanthisitta chloris
AGTGGCCTTGCAGTACACAAACGCCCCTGTGTGCCCTCAGCACGCAGTGGGAGAGGGGCCAGAGCTGGCTGTCCCCAGGCCCCATAAAATTTCTGCAGATCCTGCAACATCAGGAGGGGGATGCCACCCTCAGAGCAGGGTGCACGGGATGAGCCAGGCCAAAGCACTGGTTGTAAAGGTCAGCTGGTAAGTGCCCCATCTCCCTGGCAGCCTGCTGGGACTGCGGGCAGTGCAAAGCACTGTGTCCAGCTGGCAGCATCTCCTGTGGCTCCATCCCTGCTGATACAGGTTGGCAGCACACAGTGTCACCCTGGCACAGGGCAGGATCTGTGCTGAGACCCCCCCAGCAGTGGGGGAATGCCCAGCTTCTGGGCTGACAGTCCTGCCGGTCCTCTGTGTGTCATCTGCCCCAGGAGATGGTCGGGGCTGGAAGAGGGTCCCTTTCTCATAGTCCCCTCCCTGCAGTCCCCCCCAGGGGGGAAACCCACCGTCTGTCGCCTTAACAAAGACCCCATTCTGCATGGCCTCTTGGCTATGCACATACCTAGTGTCCTCGAGTGCCCAAACCTCTGTACTAGCTCAGGATGGAATCTTGCCCCTCAAAACTCTTCCCCTGGCTGTGAGACCTCCTGGGGACAGCCACTCTGCTCGGCTGCCGGCATGGGATCCCGGGTGCTGAGAGAGTGCTGCAATCCCCCAACAAAACCCAGCTATGGACCCTGCTTGTA
>NW_008668180.1:2745-5146 GCF_000695815.1 Acanthisitta chloris
TGGGCTCACTGCTTGGTGGAGGGCTTTCACCACCACACTGCTGCCAAACACATGTGTGTCCCTGGCCACCCAGGCCTGTAGCATGTTACTCCTCCTGCTCCCTGGACTGTCCCTGTCCTGCTGACTGGCAGCCCTGCACAGGGGCTACTTCTTTATTTGCTACCTGAAAAGACATACCAGTAATAAAATTGTTCATCCCACACACTTGAGTTTCCAGGAGAGTCTCTGCACCATGCTGAGCCCTGCCACGGTGAAGGTAGGCTCCGACCTCAACAGCAGTCCTGCTGGCAGCTTGGGGATAGCTGGGTGTTTCTGGGTAAACCGGCATAATCCCACTCAGAGTCCTGGGAGCTAGGGAGCACAGTGTTGGGCAGGATCAGCCGTATCTCAGCTCCCGGGGATTGGCAGAAGATGGTGCTGTTACTCCTCTCTCCACTGCCGTCTCTGGGGGCGAGAAGCCTGGGCTGGTGCCAGGTCCCTGCTTCTGTGGGAGATCCCAGAATCTGGGGAGCTGCATCCTTTTGAGGAACAGTGCCAATGCTGGATTGCTGGATCTGTGGCCCTGAGGGTGGATGGACCCAGACATAGCAGGTCGTTCAGAGATTTACACAGACACACTGATAGAGGTGTGTGCACCTGCTGGCAAACACGTTTCATGCACATGTATGTATAGGTGCGGGCAGGATGGTTTGTGTGTGTGTTGACAGGTCATACAGTTTGCAGGTTGGTGTGGGCAGAACAGGTGGGGGTGGCACACGCGCACTTGTATATGCAGGTAGAACAGTCAGATGCCTGTCCATATGATGAGAACAATTGCACATGCGAGGTGAGCAATGTGCCCATGCAGGTGAGACAAGTGTATCCTGCACGTGCATGTGCACAGTCCACAGTGTACATGCCAGCAGGACGTCAGGTGTGCCTGGGTGCACACTTGTGTTCATGGACAGACTGTGTGTATGCACACATGCCTGTGGGCAGGCTGTGTGTGCACACGTGTGTGTTCCCATGGGCTGCGAGGCCTCCCTGTCCCCATGTCATGCTTATTCCCTGGGGTTTTGCAGGCCCCTATTGGGAAACATGAGCAATCCCATACGAGCCAGCCCACATGGGAAGGCGCTAACTCAGCAGCTCGTATCAATACTGCTCCACTTACAGCGAAGGCCGCGTAATGAAAATCCAATGGGCACGCTGGTGGGAGTAAATAAGTATGCCATTAAAATAAGAAAATCAAAGCTCTGGACAGGTCTTTTCTCTTGCCCATTGATTTCTTTTATTACGGAAATATTGCTGCTAAATAACATTAGTGTGAACAATCTCAGCAGTGTTTTCTGTAGTGCCCATGTCAATAACTCCATCACGGGTGGGGGATCCCCCCCAGCCTGGCCACAGGGCTGACATCCCTGTCCATGCAAAGGCCTGCTCTGGATGTGCCTTCCTCAGCATCCCCAGCTAAGGTGGAATGTACCAAGCAGAGAAACCATACAGCACAGGGTGGCTCAGGCAAGTGCCACCAGGATGGAATTGGGCTGGGACCCAGGAACCCTGGCTGCTTTGCTGTGGCAGGGGATGGTTCTCCCCATGCCAGCACTGAGCTTGGACAGTGCCAGGCATTTAAGGGTCCCCAAAAGCATCTCTTCCCTTTGAGGCAGGTGTTCGCAGTCTTTTAATCTGGTGTATCTGGTGAACAGCAGATGAGAGATGAGTCCTGGACGCAGCATGTCCCGCAGGCTGTTGGTGCCTCTGCCCCTTCCACCCCGTGCCTCCTCATCTGTGCCCGGGTCCATGCTAGCCTGACCCAGCTCCCTGCAGCTTGTCATCATTTGGTTGTCATGGAGAAACTGAGGCACAAAGTGGATGATCATCTGCAGTCAGCTAGCTGCAGCAGTGTCCCTGTGCCAGGGGACTTCCACTCAAACAGCCCATCTCCCCCTTGGCTGCCCAGGCACCCAGCATCCTTTGAAATGCCCACAGGTGGCAGAGGCAACCCTGAGGGGCCAGAGGATGTGACCAGGACACACAGGAGATATGCACCTTTTGGACCTCTGCAGCCAGATGGGACCCCATGGCACCTCAAAGGACACCCAAACCCTTGTGGGGTGGCTGGAGATGGGCAAAGAGAGTCATCCACAGGCACCTGCACCCTGTGTCTGCCTCTGTCCCAGCCCCAGCTGAAGCAACTGCGAGTGGCATCTCCCGAAAGCTGTCACCAGGACAAATACACATCGCTGCCCTCCTTACACCTTCCCCCTGCAACTCACTTTGTCTTGCTGTCCCTCCACATGCAGTGGGTATTGATCAGCGCACAGGATCTATCTCTCGATTCCTCCTGCGGTATCTCTCTGCTCCGAGTATCTCTCACTTTGCTCTGCTGTCTGCTGTGCCCATCTATACCTCTACTATC
>NW_008668180.1:5161-6123 GCF_000695815.1 Acanthisitta chloris
CGATAGCTATTTGGGGAATTTCTCTCCAGCTGGGAGCATCACCAGACCCTATAGGTGCAAAATCCTGAGCAGGAGGGTAAAGGGGACACGGTCTTGCTTGCTGCTCCAAGGAGAGCTGGAGCACAAACACACCTCATTACACATGTGCAGAACGCCAGAGCTGCTGTTACCACTCTGGAGGCTCTAGAGAGGACCTGAGTTCTGCTGATCCAGCTGGGTCAGGTCCCTTGGTGGCCATGCCCAAGGCAATGGGACTTACTGTACCCCATGTAAACCTTGTGGCCAGTAGCCAGCCTAGACACATGCCTCATTCCTGTGTGCTACACTGACCCAAGCATCCCAACCCCTCTGCCCTGGAGAAGAGGAGCTTCCCCAAACACCTAGGTTCCTGTTGGGCCATGAGGAAATCCCAACACCATCACCACATCTGACTCGTTCCGTCCAGCCCAGACTTCAGCTTGGCTCCCTCACCCCAGTGTGCAAGGGATGAGGCACAGCCCAGAGCAGAGGATGCCAGCACTCTGGGGTGCAAGGCAGCAGCACTGGGAGGGGAGTCTGGAGCCATGTGGGATGGGGTCTCGTGCAATGAGTCCTGGGGTCAGCTGGCCCTTTGGATCCCTGTGAAATAGGGCAAGGTCTCATCTTCCCAGTGGCAATTCAGCAAGAACACTAGCCATCTACTAACTGATGCTCTTAAGGGCTGGCAAGGTCCCTACTGGGAGGTCCCTACCTCTGCCACAGCAGGATGGGATGGGCTAGCACGAGCTACAGCTGTCCAGCCCTGAAATAGGATGATGGCCTACAGCTAATTTATCTCCTGCGCAAAGATAAACAGTGCCTGGGGGCCCTGCAGGGTCGGGAGCTGCCCTGCTCTCCCAAGGGGAGGATTTGATTTTTTTCAGGAGAGCCTCTCTGGTGAGCATGCTGCACTATGTCGAGTGCTGCCAGGCTGCCAGCAGCAG
>NW_008668180.1:6336-7948 GCF_000695815.1 Acanthisitta chloris
TCCAAGGAAGAGGGAGTTCCTGGCGCATACTGGCAGCCCCTGGCCCCTGCAGCATGCAGGTGGTACCAAAGGGGACAGAGCCAGCAGTCCTTGGCACCCAGAGCTCCTGTGACCCCATGCCACCAACACCCAGTGCAGCAGTATGAGGTCTCAGTGACAAGCTGCTGGCCAAAAGCCACTGTCTCTTGCGTCCCTGTGTTTCGGGATGATGTTCCTCCCCCAGGATCCATACAAGCCCTGCAGTGGTCCTAGCCAAAAAAAGCCCAGGGAAGAACAGGCAACTCCTTTGCCTCCTGCAAAATTTCCTCCATAGCAAAAGGGGTCAGGAAAAACTAGCAGGTAGGCAGGTGGAGGAGGAGTGAGGGGATGGTATGGGGATGCTGCCAGAGAGTGAAGACTTGTGCTTCTCCATGGGCACTGACCCACCCTGAGGAGTGAGGTGCTGTGTTATCACCCCATTTTACATCCTTGTCTGACATCTGGAGACTAGCTTGATGGTATCGTGGTGCCACAGTTTACCCCATTGCACGCAGGGACACAGGGAAAACCAGCAGCACTGAACCCCTCCAAGGGACAGGGAAGATGCATGGCTTTAGCCCACCAGTGTCAGGAAATCTGTTAAGGCATGCAGGCCACATTGCAGTCTGACTCCTTCAACCAGGGGCCAGGCACACACAGCCTCCCTCAGCAGGATCCTTTGGAGGTAGCAGCCTGTGGGCAGGTCTCAGACCCCATCATGGGGAATGCTGTTGTGGCATCCCAGCTCTTGTGGACAGAGATCAGGGTACAGCACTTGTGGAGCTTGCCTGAAACACTCCTTTGTGCCATGGATTGACAGTGTGGGTACACACACCTACCTCCCCCAAACATACACGCATACGCACGCCCGTGCACACAGCACACATCCCCACATCTCCCAACACAGATTGCACACACCAACAGGTGAACACACAAACATACGCACCCGGCTTCCCACGTACGTATGTAAGCACTTATTGCCCCCAACAGCAAACACACACATGCATGCACACACTGCACACACTCAGCACCTCTGACAATGCACACAGCTGGGCACACACATGTGCATGTTTACTGCTCCATACAATGTATACACGTCCCCCACATCCCCAGGGCACCACACACCTTCAATGCAGCATGCACACACACATGCAGGGCACACTCACGTGGGTGTGCACAGGCTCCCCTGCAGACACACAAGTAGAGTACTCACCCCTCCTAGCATGCACAGATACAAGTGTGCTCAGACACCCTGAACGCACACACGTGGTGGATGCTCAGCTGTACCAGTGTGCACACACGTACGCACACAGGCAACTCGCTACCTACTCACGCCAGGCACTACCTTCTCCCAGCACACACAGGTATCTACTCGCACACAGACAGACCCCCTGAAGAAGAGGTGTGCAATGGGTACAGCACACTCTTACACATCTGCACAGACGCCTTGCACGCTCCTCCTATACATCCCCGTCTCTTCACGCATCTATGTGTGCACCCACTGGAGACTCTTCACACTCCTCAGGCACTCCCCTCTTGCAGCACCCCCGAGCACCCAGACGCACACAGAGACTGGGGTCGCTCAGCCCCCCTG
>NW_008668181.1:0-865 GCF_000695815.1 Acanthisitta chloris
ATTGGTGTTTAAAGATAATAGAAAAATTTTCATATATTTTCATATCAGGTTAGTTTACTAAGCTCTTATACAACAGCACAAACAACACCACACCTAATCATTACTATATACAGGATAGAATAGTGATTAAGAAAGATACATCACCAGTTGCCCTAATGCTTTATCATCATCCAGATGTGCAGTGGCTGGGGAGCCCGGGGTTGCACCTGCAAACAGAAAAGGTAAATACTTAAGCACTAAGCCCAGTCATTCCTTGGCATGACTCACCAGCCCAGCTGAAGGCTGACAAACCTTGTCAGACTGCTCCTCAGCAGGTGGCTTTGGCCCTCGGAGACTGCAAAGAAAACAAAGGCAAAAGGCTGTCAAAGGAGATGCAACCCGTTTGCTTGTCTGACTTAAGTTCAGGGCAGGTGAAAGGCCTGATGGAGAAAATAACTCTTAGTAGCGATAACATTACCTGCTCTTTTTCTACTGCTACATTAATCAAAAAAGCCAGGAAAGCTGGTAAGGAATTAAACTTGCTGTTTCTGTGGAATAGAGAGAATAAGATAAATGGCCTACAAAGCTATGTAGAAAAGTAGTTTGTGAAAGAAGATAATAGGAATTAGAAATAAGAAAAAAAATATGAGTAAAATAGATACTAGAATGTAGAAACAAAAAAAACAGGAAGTAGAAACAAGAAAGATGAATAGAAGGAGGAACAGGAGGTAGAAACTTCAAAGGAGAAACTACTAAGATGCCTAAAAGGTTGCACCCTCAGCAAATCCACAAATGACACCAAGCTGTGTGGATTGGCTGACACACCGGAAGGATGGGATGTAATCACAAGGTACCTGGACAAGCTTGAGATGTGAGCCCATGAGAA
>NW_008668182.1:0-252 GCF_000695815.1 Acanthisitta chloris
CGGATGCTCTCCCATTGAAAAGTGCCGTTCATTGTGACCAGCCTTTTATAGCCGTCTCGGAGCAGGCTGCAGGGCTGTGCCAAGAAAGGCTGCAGCCGGCTCAGAATAGCTCTTTTCATGGAGGACATCCTGGGAAGGAACAATGTTCCCGCTCTTGGGATTGTGGGAACTTTGTATCTCTGCCACTCGGGAAGCAGCGAGCTGCAGGGCTGGCCAGGGCATCTCCCAGCCCCTCGCTTAGCCCTCCTGAAA
>NW_008668182.1:378-1778 GCF_000695815.1 Acanthisitta chloris
AGCAGTTGTTTCTGGGGGAGTTGGCACATCAATCAGGTTTCCTGTTCGAGTCACTGGTGTGTGTTTTCCTGGCGTGGAGCGTGGTGGGTCGGTTTCATTTTCGGATGGCGGCGCTGGCTGCTCGTGCACACACACGTGAGCAGGGCTGGGCGCAGGGCACGGCTCCCTTCGAGGCCGCGCTGGGTCTGGAGGTTGTCCCTCTGTGTGGCTGCAGTGCCTGGACGCTGCTCCGTGCTGGGATGAGGCAGGTCAGGTCCAGCAGTGTCCCTGTGGTGGTGTCAGCTGGCTGGCTCTGCACCCTCATCCTCCCGGAGCGGGTGGCAGGGCTGCGACGCCGGCTCCCCACGCTGCCCTGGCACCGCTCGGTGCTGCCAGCTCCTCTGCCTGCAACCAAACAACAAATGCATTTACTGGGGTAAATAACCCATTGCCAGATCCAGCTGTGGCATCCCATCCCAACTGGTGTCGGCACCTGCAGCTGCAGCAACGCTCAGGTTGGGCAAGAGCTGAACGAAACCTCCTGGGGGTGTCTGGGCTGGATCCTGCACAAGCCCCAGCTCGCAGCCCCAGCCCACATCAAAGCACCCCTGGCCGGTCTGTCCCGTCCCGCTCGTCCTCGACGTCCTGGCCCAGCACCTGCACACAGCCCTGAGATGGGGCGAGCTGGGTGACAGCTCTGCCAGCAGCTGGCAGGGATGGTAACCCTCATCCCAAGCAGCTTGTGGTGTGTCCAATGGTGGGATGGATTCTCCAGTCAGTGTGGATTAAAACAAGTAATGGTTGGACGAGTCCTTTGTCTCGGCGCTGACCTGCAGGACAGCCAGGAGTCCCTTGTAGGATCATATAGGGAATAAGGAATGTAAATCTGCTGGATTCCAGTTGTGGAGCACAACAGGCTGGAGCAGGGAGAAACCCACCTGTCAGTGGGCACTCCCATCCCTGTGGCACATCCCTGCCGAACCCTGGGGCTGAGCGTCGGAGTGGGATGCTGCTGCAAGAGCTCACGCATGGATTCATCTGGGATAGCAGTTTCCACGTGGGAAGTGCACCGGGCAGGAGCAGGGAGATGGGCACGGTGCCAGCGCTGGCAGGAGGAAACGCTGGGGAGCAATTCCCATCATCAGCTTGGAAAACCACATTGCTCCCCGGGATGGCCTTCGGCTGCCTCCCGCCGCGTGGCGCGGGCGAAGCTCGGCTTTCCCCGCGCGGCCAACCTCTCCCAGAGCCGGCACGAAGCAAGTCTGGAAGCTTGGGGAGGCGAATTCCTCGTCCTGGAAGCCTCCCAGCCGCCCGAGGAGCCATCCACACGGGTGCCTGTCCTCCACCTCCCTGCCCGTGCTGCGGGAGCGTCCCTCGGAGCGTGCGGGCGATTCCCCGCGCCGGAGGGAGGCGAGAGCGGC
>NW_008668183.1:0-574 GCF_000695815.1 Acanthisitta chloris
GCTGTTCCCATTGTTGCTAGGGATGCTGTTCCCATTGTTGTTAGGGATGCTGTTCCCATTGTTGCTAGGGAGTCTTGTTCCCACCTCCTTGTGATCGTAGTTCTGGAAATTCCCTTCCCGATGCTTTCGTGTGTGTAGGTTCCTCCACCTGTTCTACACTTTTTAACTTTTTCCCTCTATTTTCTATTCTCCAATTAGTCTTTTTCCATCTATTCCTTAACTTGCAATATTCCTTGTGTTAATAACCTCAAGCAATCCTAAGGTTAGTGTTCTCCACATCTGACAAGATAAGATAACATCCTGCTCTGACCTTCTACCTTGACTCGTTTCGCTTCAGCAGGTTCTTAATTACCTTTAGGATCTTAATTTGTTTGCCCAGCTGGAGAAATTCCTTTCTTGGGAATTTCCTCTTCTCACTTCCTTCTTGGCCCTGGTCTTATCTCCTCTCTTGGCAGTGTGTGTGTCAGGGTAGAGCAAGGACAAACAAACAGGCGACGCCAGCTGTGCCAGCTGCTTCGTAACAAACTCCCAGTCTATCACTGATAAATCCTTTTTTTTTTAGCTTCTTTGTTTC
>NW_008668184.1:0-1811 GCF_000695815.1 Acanthisitta chloris
GTACTAACCAATGAATATGTACCCTCTCTGTTTTTGATAGCCAATCAGTAAAAGACACGCTTAGCCGAAATTAGTATAACTTTGTCCACGACAGCCTAATAAACCGACATTTTGCTTGCATCAAGCTGCATCCCGTCTCTCAATCACGGCAAATGGTGACCCCGACGTGATGCGTATCGTATTGACGGCGTGATCGGTCGATAACCGCCTATCAGGCGGCCTGCCGCGAGTCCCTCAGAACTTTGAATGATCTGCTGAAAGGAAGCAGGAGCCGGCCGGCACTAAATCCTTCCGGAGGAGAGAGGGGAGCGGAGTAAGGTGTCTTCCCCGGAAAGAGACATATATGAGCTTATGACAGCTCTTCTTCAAAGACAGGGAAAAAATATGCCCAGCCAAGATCTTAAAGTAATGCTTAAATGGGTACAGGTGAAGATACCCACTGTAACTGCATATAGTATTTTTACGTGAGAACTTTGGGACAATGTGGGGGTAAAGCTGTGGAATGGAGCGACGCAGGGAGACGTCGAAGCACAGCGTTTGCTCCCTTGTTGGAGAAGCATTTTTGAGGCTTTGAAAGCGCAAGAACAAACCCATAAAGACATAGATGAAAGGGAGGCAGACTCTCCTAAAGCACCTTATCTCCTAAAACACCTCCACCGTTAATGGAGGGACAGGAAACCCCCAAGCCTTTGGAGGTCTGTGCCGCAGGCTACCCCCTTGAGAGGGACCCTTTTGACCGGGGGCCTGCGGCCGCCCCCAGCCCGTCGGGGACGCTGAGCTGCAGCAGCAGCAGTAGAAGAAGAAAGTAGAAGGCAGCAGCAGTATTGGCTGCCCCGGGACTTGGGGGGCTGGGGGAGATGGCAAGGTGGAACAAAAAAAACTGGTTTAGAGATTGTTGTAATCGTAAATTACGTTGTTGTAATCGTAAATTTTCTGGTTGACAATTTGAATGCATCTTTGTGATTCATTTTATTGCTTTAGTGCTTAGTACGTTAGTGTCAGATTGCATCACTTAGTTGTGAGGAGGTACCTCCTGGCTGTTAGTTGTGGTGATTGTGTGTTGAGTATATAGTAATTGAAAAATACAGAAGCAGAGGTCATTGAATCTAATGGAAAAGATTCGGGAGCAACTCAGCCCATGGCACCCCCCCCCTCAAACCTCACCAGGACTCCAGCTCTGCTCGCAGGAAGAGCCCCCCCCGAGGGTAGATCTGCTGCTCCAGGGAGCGGGAGGATTTGGGAGAGCATTTGGGAGCCACACTCTGACTTGTATCCTTGGAAAGGGATTAGGGAAATAGTTTCACTGTGTGTATCTCTGTGTCAAGTTGATATGTGTTGTCTTTGTGTGTGTGTGTGTGTGTGTGTTTTAGTTCTGTGTGTACAATACGAATTATGAGTTTGTTTGGAAGAAAAAGGAGTGACAGCAGAGGGGAGCGGAGCGCTCCTCCCCTCGTTGTGCACCCAGGGTGGACAAAGGAGCCTTAAAACACCTTATGAAATAAGTTAGAAACCTGCACTAGGGTTAGACTCGAATCACGGACTGTAACAGTTAGGCCATGCAGGTTGAATGGAAGGAGCTTTTCTTTTTGTATATAAAGCAGTCTGAGGAAAGGTATATGAGTTAACCAAAAGGGTACAAGCTTAAGAAGAGCAATTACAGGAGGCAAAGGCAGCAGCCATCCTACAGCAACAGGCCTTGACAGCAGCTACGGAGATGTGAAGCAAGTGGGAGGAAAAATGTGCAGTTATGGCAGAGAAATACGCTGTACAGGCACCACGGCAGAGATGAGACTGCCCATGTAAAGGGAAAG
>NW_008668185.1:0-2732 GCF_000695815.1 Acanthisitta chloris
TCCCTGTGGGGCAAACAGCCCCTGACACGAGGGAACATGTGGAGCTGCCAAGGGTTCAGTGGGGTTGAGCAGCACTGATACCTTCCTCAGCTCCAGGACACACAGCACCGGCTGGAGGGGTCCTACTCCATCCTCATCATCCTCATCCTCACAGCTCCCATCCCACCCCATCCCCTCTCCCCCATCCATAGCCTTCCTCCAGCAGTGCCGTGGGGAGCAGGATGGTGCCTCTGGTCATGGGGTGATGGAGCTGCAGCCACCAGGAACTAACTCCAAGTGAGAACCCAGAGGGACACAAGGGCATCCATCTCCTAGGAGATGCCCCATCCTTACAGGACTGTCCCCTCCCATAGTTCATGGGATGTCACACACCCCTCCCAGGCAGATAGAAGACTCTCCAGACTCTCTGTGTGTTCCCATCACTCCCAGCTCACCGTGGTTTGCCATCCTATCCCTGTGCCACATCCCTGCCCTGTGCATCCTGCCCTGCCCCAGCCACGTGTTCCTTTGCAGTGACAAGTTCATTCTTCTCTTCCACTGTTTATTTTGCCAAAGACAGAGCTCTTAGCCGTGGCACTCTCTGGTCCCTGACTGAGATGTGGCTCCCTGAGCATCACCACAGAGCCTGAGTGTCATGTGGGGGCTCCACGGACCCTCCTGCTGTGTCAGGAGTCATTTCTCCTGCAGCAGGGAGTTCACATAGAGCCAGACTCAATCCCTGTTGGACCTGAGCTTTCCCCCCCTGGCAGAGTCCAGACCTCTGGATCCATCAGATCCCTCTCTCCCCACCCCATCCAAGGGTGGTTGTGCAGCCTGGCATGTCCCTCTCAGCTCATGTTCCCTTCCTGTCCCAGGATCCTTTCCCAAGCCTCATCACCCCCAAGTGCCTCATCCTGCTGCTAAGAAACTCTTGAACAGAAATCTTGGTTTTTTTGCTTGTTTTGCCCTGGTTTTGCTTCGGTTTGCACTCAGGAGGACCTGGTGCTGCTCAGCCTTGCTTTGCTCATCATCTCATTTGCTTTGGAAAATTGAATTTCTCCATGTTTTTTATTTCCTTCCCCCAACCTCAGAGAGCTGGTCCTTATGTTTGAGCACTTGCACCGAGTTCGCAACGGAGGATTTAGGCATTCAGAGGTGAAAAAATTGCCTGACAGAGCTCCACCACCTTATCACTCCTTCACCCTTGCCCAGAAAAGCCTCGGCCTGGCCATGTGCTCAGGGGAAAGGTAGGAGGGGGCAGACCCCAAATTCTCCCTCCTCTCTGCTCTGTCTCCTCTGCTCCTCTGTGTCCTCCTGCGATGCCACCACTGTCACTGCCAGCCTGGATCCCCGAGGTGCCCATCACCCCAGACTGGTTCTTTTCCCCACTCAGCACCCAATCCTGCTCCCAGCACTGCCCCCAGCTCCAGAGGGGACAAGTTTGGTCCTCATGGATAGACTCTGAGCTGTTGGATCTTCATGAAGTCTCTCCACCTCACTACTCTTTTTGATGTGGCCACAACACCTAGACCTGGCACAGGAGCACCAACCACGGCAGAAAATATCCTGGCTAAGGCAGCACTGCCATCCCATTGGGATGGAGCCCTGTGGCCCCACTGCAGAGCCCAGCAAGGAGCAAAACCCAGAGCCTGTGGTCTGGGGAGAGCTGCCTGTGCCCACAGCAGTGGGCAGCAGTGATGCTGAGTGCCCCAGTGCCCATGAGACGATGCAAGAGGGGTCTGGGCTGCTGTGCTGCTGGTGGTGGCTGCTCTGCGCCGTGTCCCTGGTGCCGTTGGCTGAAGAGCATCCTGGAGAGCCACCCAGAGTGCCACTGTGGACACTGGCACAATGTGAGGCCCTGGGCCAGCATCAGGGTTAGGTGGGGAGAGGCAGCACCACTCCTCCGTGGCACCGTGCCCCAGTGTCCCTGTTTTGCTGGGATATCTGGTGTGGAATGGGGATGTGCTGAGCCATGAGGCTGAGGGGTCCTGCTCCCCCTGCCACCCCCCAGGTGAGTATGGGCTTCAGGGGCTCTTCCCTGGGCTGGGTGTCCTGGTGAACAGCCAGGAGCTGGCAGAGGAAGGACTGCATTGCCCTGGGGTGTCCGAGCCACCCATCTCCACAAGCATCACCTCTCATAACATCTCATCTTCTCTCTCTCCTTCCCTCTCCTGCTCACCCACCTCCTCTCCATCCCTCCAACCTCCCTCCAAACCTTCTGTGCCCCCATTTCCCCCACCCCATCCCAAGCTGGAATGAGGAGGACGTGCAGACCCACAAGTGCTTACGCCTCAGGTAACACTCACCCCTGGCCGTGGGCAGGCCCTGGGGGCTGCAGAGCCCCCGTGGGGTTTGTGGGGTCCCCACTGTCCCTGCTCAGCACCACGTGCCATCACCAAATCCTCCTGGCAGAGCTAAGAAGCCAGACAGGCGCTGTGTTTATGCAGGACCTACACAAACCACCTGCCTCCCCCGCAGAGGTGGTGCCGTGGGTGCTGCGCAGAGGGAGATGCTCACACCAGGACCCTGTGGACATGCCCAGGGGGTTGGGGATGTGGTGGCCTGGGATGCTTTGCCCCTTCCCAGCCTTGGCTAACTCTCTTCTCTCCTGTGTCTCTGCCCTGACCCTCCAGCCCCATCTTTACTGGTAAGAGGAAGCTCTTGCAGACGTGGGGCACATGGAGACGGAGGTACCGTGCCCTGCCTGCCCATCCCGCCGGAGATGCCCAGGAGCAGTGGGATGCATGGTGCTC
>NW_008668185.1:2779-3411 GCF_000695815.1 Acanthisitta chloris
CTGCAGGGCAGGGAGGGCTGTGCATGGCCTGGGCTGAGCTGATTGTCCTCACTGTCCTGCTCTGCCTCCCTGCCTCAGTTTCCCCATGGATGAGCATGGTCTGTCAGCAGTTCTGGGTTTGTTAAATCTAACCAACGGATGCATTTGGATTGAGCCCATCCCACCCCTGTCCTGTAGCCTGATTCCCTGGAACACAGCCCTTCCCACCCTCTGGCACATCCCAGCAGGGACACAGCCTCTCTGCCTGGACCAGCAACCTGCATGGGGAAGGACTGGGAGCCCTGTGCCCCTGCCTGCTGCCTGTACCCTGCCTGGATCCCTGCCTTGCCCTGTGACTCCTGACCCAAGGGAATTCCAGGAGTTTCCCCACACGCTGGGGTTCCATGGAGCCTGTCCTGCTGCAGCTGTGGGATTTGCTCCATGACCTCACCAGCTTCAGAGTCCTCCTGGCACGGCCTGAGCTGTGCTCGGGGTCCCAAATCACACAAGAGGCAGCATCAGATGGTGGTTTTGTGTAGGTCCTACATAAACGGTGCCTGGTGTTTCCCTCCAACCCAGTAAGCAGCTGGTTTGGGGAGCAGAGCTCACATTAGGGCAGGAGCAGAGCCTGGATTAGGTTGTGGAGGAGGAGG
>NW_008668186.1:0-1834 GCF_000695815.1 Acanthisitta chloris
TGGAGATGCCTCCAGCCAGGCTGAGCTCTGCTCCCACAGAAATGTTCCAGCTCCAGGGAAGGCAGCGGCTCCGTTGGCCGGAGCAGCTCCGAAGGGAATTGTCCTACCAAGCCACCTACGGACAGAGACCACACAAATCCTAGTGACTACAGTGGAGATTCCGTACAAAAAAAAGAAACCAAAAAGTCCTCTCTTTTTCCCCACCCAAAAAAAAAAAAAATTTAAAATCCCTTTCCAGGGAAAATAACCCAAACACCTTCCCTGTCGTGGGCGGGTTGAGTGGGATGAGAAGGGGAAACATCCACGGCCAGAGTTGGAATTCCGAGCGGCCGCGGCGCGTCCCTCCTCTCGCTCCGGTCACTCCGCGGCCACTTCCGAGCTGCTTTCCTCCCGCTGCTCCTGCTCCTCAGGGACAGCCTCCCCCGGGGGCTGCTCCTGCTCCTCTGTGCTCTTGGCTCCCTCCGGATCCTCCCTGCAATCCTTCTCAGCCTCCTCCCTCTTCTCCTCCTCCTCAGGGCTCTCCTCCTCCGGATTCCGCTCCGGATTCGCCTCTTCCGCGTTCTCCTCCTCGTCCTTATTTTCCTCTGCTCCTTCTGCTGCTTCTTCCTCCACGTTCCCGCTGGTTCCTCCCTCTCCTTCCTCGTGCTCCTCCTTTTCTTCTGGGTCATCCGTGAAGGGATTCTCACCCTGAGGAGGAGGAGAAGAGAAACATTCGTCTGTCGGAGTTTCCCTCTGGAATTCACACCTCCCACGGCACAGACCCTCTGGAGAACTTCCAAGCGTGTGGTGGCACCACGACAGGGAAGTGAGCAGCTCCCGGAGCAGCTGCTGCCTCCAGGATTCGAGACGGGAGGGTGGGAAGGAATTCCAAGCTGGGAGGGAGTTTCCTGGGAAGCTGTGGCTGCTCCATCCCTGGGAGTGTTCCAGGTGAGGTTGGATGAGGTTTGGAGCCACCTGGGCTGGTGGGAGGTGTCCCAGCCCATGGCAGATGGGATGGGATGAGCTCCAAGGATCCTTCCCACCCAAACCATTCCACGATCCCAAACCTCAGCAGTGCCAGTGCCAAGACTCAGCTCCGTGGCACTTCCATGAGGGAGGACAGGAGAAGACACCTGAAACCACCTGGGCTACACCAACTCCAGGAATATCAACCCAGAATCCACCATATCACCAAAATCCTCCCCCCAAACTCCCCAAGGGTCAGTTCCCACGGAATTCCCAAGGCAGGAAGTGCTGCTCCCACTCCCAATCCCACAGCACTCACCTTCAGGTACTTCTCCAGTTTCTTGCTGATGAGTTTGTTGTTGAGGATGCTCCTGGCGACCACCAGCGAGGACTTCTTGGACTGCTCCATCATGGCCTGGATGGAAGGACACAAAACACATGGAATTGGTGAATTCCCAACCAAATCCGAGTCATCAGTCACAGCTCCATGTGGCTTTTCCACCCAGGAGAGCCATCCTGGACGAGAACTTCCACCAACACCTTCGTGTGGGATTGGGAAGTCTCAGAGCTCATTTCTTTGGCTGAAAAAAACTGAGGGAAAAGGCCCAAAAAAAATCTCATCCAGGGATTCATCGGGAATACCAAACCACCAAAATGACCTGAGATTCCATGGGGAGAAGGTTCTGGAGACACCAAACCACCAAAATGACCTGAGATTCCATGGGGAGAAGGTTCTGGAGACACCAAACCACCAAAATGACCTGAGATTCCATGGGGAGAAGGTTCTGGAGACACCAAACCACCAAAATGACCTGAGATTCCATGGGGAGAAGGTTCTGGAGACACCAAAATGACCTAAGATTCCATGGGGAGAAGGTCCTGGAGACAC
>NW_008668187.1:0-7345 GCF_000695815.1 Acanthisitta chloris
CCGGGGGATGCGGGACTGGGGATGCGGGACTGGGGATGCGTGGCTGGGGATGCAGGACCGGGGGATGGGGTGTCCCGGCAGTGCGGTGTCCCAGGAATGCTGTGCCCCAGGAATGCGGTGTCCTGGCAGTGTGGTATCCCAGGAATGCTGTGTCCCTGGAGTGTGATGTCCCAGCAGTGAGGTGTCCTGACAGTGCAGTGTCCTGACAATGCAGTGTTCTGGGAGTGCAGTGTCCCAGGATTGCATGTCCCAGCACTGCAGTGTCCTAGGATTGCATGTCCTGGCAGTGCAGTGTCTGGCAGGGCAGTGTCCTAGCACTGCAGTGTCCCAGCAGTGCGATGTCCCGGGATTGCATGTCCCAGCGCTGCAGTGTCCTGGGAGTGCAGTGTCCCAGGATTGCATGTCCCAGCGCTGCAGTGTCCTGGGAGTGCAGTGTCCCAGGACTGCATGTCCCAGCACTGCGATGTCCTGGGAGTGCAGTGTCCCAGGACTGCATGTCCCAGCACTGCGATGTCCTGGGAGTGCAGTGTCCCAGGACTGCATGTCCCAGCACTGCGATGTCCTGGGAGTGCAGTGTCCCAGGACTGCATGTCCCAGCACTGCGATGTCCTGGGAGTGCAGTGTCCCAGGACTGCATGTCCCAGCACTGCGATGTCCTGGGAGTGCAGTGTCCCAGGACTGCATGTCCCAGCACTGCGATGTCCTGGGAGTGCAGTGTCCCAGGACTGCATGTCCCAGCACTGCGATGTCCTGGGAGTGCAGTGTCCCAGGACTGCATGTCCCAGCACTGCGATGTCCTGGGAGTGCAGTGTCCCAGGACTGCATGTCCCAGCACTGCAGTGTCCTAGGATTGCATGTCCTGGCAGGGCAGTGTCCTAGCAGTGCAGTGTCCCAGCAGTGTGATGTCCTGGGATTGCATGTCCCAGCACTGCAGTGTCCTGGCAGTGCAGTGTCCCAGGACTGCATGTCCCAGCACTGCGATGTCCTGGGAGTGCAGTGCCCTAGGAAATGCCCCTGGGCAGTGTGAGGGCACAGCTGAGGGTGACCATGAGCACAGCTCCTGCTGCCTCAGCCCCCTGGGGAGGTGCTGGGTGCCATCAGCCTCTCTAGTGGGGTCAGGCCTAGTAGGGTTTTTAAACCCTGAAGTCAGAATCTGGAGGGTTTGACCCAGCTGTGGGGAAGGGAAGGGCAACCCGAGTGGCCCCAGCACAGGTCCCTGTGTGCTGAGGGGATGGGGCTGAGGCAGCACAGGCACCGAGGGAAGAGGTGGGGACAGACATATGAGGGGTGAGCAGGAGGATGAAGCCAGGCTGTTCCCAGTGACAGGAGAGTTGAGAGATAATGGACATAAGGTGGAAAAGAAGAGTTTGAGGCCGTGTTGAAGGAGAAGCTCTCCCCTGTGCTGTGGAGCAGGTTGTCCAGAGACCATCCTTGGGGGTTCACATGACCACCCTGGATAAAGTCCTGAGTAACCAGGACTGAGCTCAGAGCAGACCCAGCTTTGAGCTTGTCACTGAGGTCTCTGCCCACCTGGGATTTGCTATGATCATGTTAAGTGAGAGTCACAGTTCCCATTGACAAGGTGAGTTCCCAACCCTGGTGGTCACAGAGGGCAGCTTGGTGGCACCAAACTTACCCTAGGGGGCGTATAAAAATGCTAGAGAAATAGTAAAGAAAAGTAGTAATTCCAAAGTCCAACCAGGCCACCTGTTTTGAACCCTCAGGCTCTTCTATGATGGGTGAAAGGTTGGGGTTAGTCTAGGCTTTCTGTGTGGAAAAGGAAGCAGGACTGACCTCACTGCAGGTGGGGATGAAGATCCTCAGCCCTGAGCCAAAACATCTCAGTAGCAACCAGCCATCACACAGTGTACACACAGTTTACACACAGTATACCTGCTCACTGGGGCTGGGCTCTGCAGCTGAGCCCTGTCTCTTTCCCACCTGCACAGAGGGGATGGAGACTCCTTCCCAGGCTCCTGCCACCTCCTGTGGTGTCTGTTTTTCAGTAGGTGCTCTGCTGCCCATCAGTGTTGGACTGATCCTGAGGCTTTCCAGGCTCATCTCCTGGCTCCCTTGCTCTCAGTTCTGACTCTGGGCACTGCTGTGTTCTGGGCCAAGCTGTGAGTGTCCTGGGCTTGTTATTTGGGTATCTATTTGGTGTAGTATACTTTTCCAGAGCTTGGAAACCATCTTGTACAAAGAGGTGGTTTTTTTCCTGTAGGTCACCTTCTCCCCTTCACCCACCTTGTGTGGGCTGAGGATAGGGCAGAGTGAGGTGTGAAGAGGGAAAAAGATACAAGGGCTTACGCCTGTGCTGTGTGAGCAAACTCCATGTTGTCTGAGCTCTAGAAGTATTTCTGTGGACAGAGCTGACCCTTCCATGGTGTCTGGATCGTGGGGAGAGGGGGAGAACAGAACATCACAGGCAGAATTCTTGGAGAGAGCAGCGAGAAGCAGCTGCTCCCTATCCCAGGCTCCCGAGGAGCTGCCGTGGGAGCAGTGGAGATGGAGCAGGAAGAAGGGCAGGGACTGACTCCACCTTCATGCAGGGCTGTACAATTCCAAACCCTTTCCCAGTGCAGGAATTAGCTTTTTTTAGCCCTTTTTACCTGTCACATTCACTGCTATCCCAAAATAGTCTCACCTAGCTGAGAGAGCTGGAGGCAAGACAAGCCAGCAGAGCAGGGAGGTGGTCAGTGGTGGGTTAGGGAATGAGGATCCAGCACAGCCATTCCCCACTGGAGAGATAGCCCAGGCCTGTCACCTGTCTCACAGGGTGGATGTCAGCCTGCTTGGATGGTGCTGCTGTGCCTAGTGCAGATGGTTGTAATTTCCTGACCAAATCATCCTCCTCTTCCCTCCTTGCTGCTGCAGAGAAACAGCTCAGCTGTCTTCTTTCCTCCCTGTGCCTTCCCTCTGGGGCTGGTTCAATCCCTGGCCTACCCTGGCCATCTCCTCTCCTTTCTCCACTCAATGGCTCTCTTGTTTCCTTGTCACTCTGTTTGCTCCTCATATATTTTAGGGAATTTTGTATTTATCTTTCCTTTCTTGCTATTTCTGTTTTGCTGCTGCTCCTCTGTGACCCAGTTTGGCTGTTTACACCCTCTGTGTTACAGACATCTGTATTGTTCAAACCTTCCTCTGCTATTTCTAGCTCATTGGGAACCTCTACATTCATGGTCCCTGCCAGCATGGTTTGCTGCCCTCTTCCAAAATTTCTTAGTGTTTAAGGGATACAGCAAGATCTTGTTTTCTCTCTGGGGCATGGATTGCATCCACCCTGACCTGGTGAGGAGTCCCATGACCAGCAGTGCTTCCTTGGCATTCACTCACATAACTACAGCTTGTGAGGTTTGAAAAGCTGTGCAGGTTTTCTCCCTGATGACTTTTTGGAGCAGCTGTTAAAGCCATCAGTACTCACCTAACAAGTGTTGGTGGGGCAACCTGGAGCGTTAGGTGAGGAGACATCTCAGCTGCCTCCTCTGCACCTGTGCTGTGCTCCCTGGGCTTCCCTGAGAGCAACCAGCTGGGTCTGGGTTTGGGAGGCAGAGCCTGGGTGTGAGAGTGAGCTGTGACTGGGCTATGGGCAGGATGGGTTCCTGACATGGATGAGGCTGTGCTGTAACATGCCCTTGCCTTCAGATCCAAATGACTGTGGTGAGGAGGAGCTGCTGCAGGAAGGGCTGTCCTGGCCTTTTCTTTCCCTGGGAGGAAGGGAGCCATGGGGCAAGCAGGGATGTGGCTGAGGCCAGTTCTTTGTTTCCTGCCTGCTTGAAGAGGAGACCGTGGTGTTTAGTCTTTCCAGCTGGGAAAGTTCTTTGAAGATTCCCTTGAGGAAAAGCTGTTGCATTGAGTTGGTTATTTCCAGCCTCTGGGGTTTTTAGTCTATCGATTGTGTCTCTGGGACTCCTTTTACATTCTGCACCCATTCTTGAAGACACAGCTCTGTGGTGTTGAGGATGTGCCTGTGGTTGCATGGCTTTAGGAGCTACTTTTCTAGCCTTGGCTCAGGGTCCGAGACCAGAATTCCCACATGTAGAGAGAAGAATATAATGCAACCCACAGTGCTAATGTGTTAATAAAGAGGCTTGTCTGACTGCTACTAGCTTTGACTGGTACAGAGAAGGAGGAGAGGAGAGTGATTTTGGGGGAAAAAAACCCTGTCTATCTGATACTATTTCCTGGGCAGGGGTGGCCAGTTTGACATCCAGGTCACCGGCTGTTCCTGGGGGAGAGTCTGTCAGACTTCTCTGAGATGCTCCTATGCCTCTGTGTTTTGCTCCAGACTTCATGAAGTCTTCAGGAAGGTGTTGTGCTAGGTCTGTGCCATCATTCTCCATGGAAATTCCAGTCATGTTTAGGGCAGTTACAGACTTTGCACAAACAGTCTCCCTCCTGCTGCTCACATTCCACAGGAAATTCTTGGCAGCCTGACAGATCACTGAGCAAAGCCAGGGGCAAGCAGGAGGCCACAGGCCCTGCAGCTCCTCTGACCTGCACACGTGTCCACACTGTGCCAGGGCACAGAGCAGGTTGTGTGCTGTGGGTTGTGTTTGGGGCACAGGTCCCACAGTGGGGACACAGTGCCCAGAGCTGGGCTGGTCCTGGTGTTGGATCAGCACTGCCTGATGACCTGGGAGCTGTGCTTGGGTTAGGAGGAAGAACCAGGATGGGCTCCAAGGGCACATCCCCACGGGGAGTATGAGCTCCCACCAGCACAGCTCTGGTCTCCAGGGTGTGATAGCCTTCACTGTAACTCTGCTAGATAGGCTGGGGGAGCTGGGGGTGTTCAGCCTGGAGAAGAGAAGCTCCAGGGAGACCTTAGAGCTCCTTCCAGTGCCTAAAGGGTCAGGCTTGGGGCTGTGACCACTGCCCTGGGGACATGGGATAGTAGCTTAAAACTGCAAGAGAGTAGGTTAAATTTGATATTGGGAAGAAATTCTTCCTTGTGAGGGTGTTGAGGCACTGGCACAGGTTGCCTAGAGAAGCTGCTGCTGCTCTGTCCTTGGGAGTGTTCCAGGCCAGGTTGGATGGGGCTTGGAGCAACCTGGGCTAGTGAAATGTGTCCCTGCTCATGGCAGAGGGTGGAATGAGATGAACTTTAAGGTCCTTCCAACCCAAACCAGTCTGTGATTGCAATATTCCAGCTATTGGATTTTGGTATTATTCTTTTCTGTAGGAAAGAGGAACTTAGGTACAGGAACATCTCCAGAGTGACCATAACTGGCTTGCAGAGCTCCAAGGTCATCTGATCTTTATGGCTGCATGTGACATTCACCTAGGAGTGCATAAACACCCAAGCTCTGGTTTGTGTGCTCACTGCTGTCCTTTCAGTGCTGCCTCTGTCCATCCTGGGGCAGAATTCAGGTTCTCTGGCAGATGTTAATATGACATTCCCTAATTTCACCTTACAGTGGCCTTTCAGGACCTGCTTTCAAAATACCAAATGTTACCAAATATAGCAAATAGTGCTCCTGGTCCATAGTACTTCTGTGCCTTTTGCCTGGTTGAGCCTTGGACATAGAGGAGTTTGGAATTCTGCAAAGAAATATACAGAGAAATAAGAGGGGAGAAATTGCTTTAGCTGAAGGTTTCTTGGTTTAGCTGAAGGTTTGTTAAAGCTGGTGCTTTAACTTCGTGTGTGACTGGCTAGTGATGTGGGACTTGGAGAGTGTTCCTCTTTCCAGGGAAGAGGTTCTGAGCCTGGGAAAGCAATGCTGATTGGTGTTGTGGAGTAGAGTCTGACCATTCTTGGGGTCTTTAAATAAAATGCTGTTAAAAGTGGGAAGAATTAGGAACAGGTGATTTTGGGAGCCTTGAATTGATCTCTCAGTCAGGTTGGCTGAGTCAGGGCAGCTTTCCCTGTTCACACCTTTTCTGAGGACCATAGCAAACAGGTTGCAGTTCAAAACTGTGCTCACAGACAGTGCTAGCTGTGAGGGATGTTTCTCTGTTAGACTTTGCCTGCCCCCAGCCAGTTATTCTGGGATGGGTAGGAAGGCAACATGGAAACCAGTTCAAGTACAACAAACCAGTTCAACTGCTCCACTTGCTTTCATTCCCAGCACTGTGCCAGCGTGTTACTTTGGCAGTTCAGTGCCATTTGCTGGAGATTGGAAGACCACTAATGGTTGTTTTCTGGTGAATCCCATCCTTGCTGTCTCCTTTTCCTGCTTTTGTATACATGCTGTTCAAGAGGCAAAGCTGGGTTGTGTGCTGCTCCTTAAGAGCAGATCCCAGTGCTCAGGCTGCCAGCAGAGTCATCCTACTTGGCTCTCCAGTGGCCTCCACCATGGGAATGGTTGGACTCGATCTTAAAGGTCTTTTCCAACCTCAATGATTCTGTGATTGCTCAACCCCTCAGACATGAGGCCTTTCCCAGTGCTTTCCCAGCTTGCACCAAGTGGGACTTTCTTTTTTAAACTTCTCTTTGCTGCCAATAAACTGAAGCCTTGTCTCTCCCTCTATGGCCAGTCTTGGTCACCCTCCCCTGTTTATAGCAACCTTGTAGTCCACTGTGCATTGCTCTCCTTGTTGAAGTGAGTTGTGTTACTGTGTTCGAGGTACAGTTTGTGTATTGGGAGGTTCACACAGGTACTGGGATCCTAGACAGAAAACCAGAGGGGACAGGGCACATCTGGGGACACCAAGAGTTCCTGAGCCCTCCTGATGCAGTGCAGGGGCTGTTCATCCCCTGCTGCTCAAACTGGCTCTGAGGAGGGACTGAGACATGGCTGTGCTCTCCAGTGCCACACTGGTGGGGTGACACCAAACTCCCTCTGCAAACTGCAGCTATGCAATGCTGAGAAGCATTTCAGCTCCAAGCAACCAGCTGGATGTGGTCCAGGGAGACCTTAGAGCCCCTTCCAGTGCCTCAAGGGGCTCCAAGAAAGCTAGAAAGGGACTTGGGACAAGGGCCTGGAGGGACAGGACACAGGGAATGGCTTCCCACTGCAAGAGGGCAGGGATAGATGGATATTGGGAAGGAATTCTTGGCTGTGAGGGTGGTGAGACACTGGCACAGGTTGCCCAGAGCAGCTGTGGCTGCTCCATCCCTGGGAGTGTTGGAGTGTTCCAGTCCAGGTGGGATGGGGCTTGTAGCAATTGCTGCCTGTGCAGTGTAGGCAAGGAAAAGCCACTGGGCGTGTTTTCCCTGTGCTGTGGCACACAGGAGCAAATCCCAAGGATGTCAGGGATCACAGTGTCTGCTGCAGTGCCACAAGGGTAAAAATAGCTGCTTTTAGGGATAAATAGCCTTAAAATAAACATCCTCTAAGGATAAATATCTATAAAATGCAAGGGGTGTCAGAATGATCTTCAGAGGTACTTTTGTAAATTAAATATA
>NW_008668188.1:0-13384 GCF_000695815.1 Acanthisitta chloris
TCCTCAGGGCTGTCCCTGCACTGCCCTGTGCCTTGGATCCATGCAGTAAATAACACAGCACCACCACCTCTCCTCCTTCTCCCCTGGATTTCATCCTTGGGTGAAATCATGATCAAATGCCCCATCAGTTCTCCAGGCTTGGGTCTGTCCCCACTGTATCTCACCCTTCATATTATTATATATTCCCCCTCTGCCCTCACAGCCCACCCTTAAACCCCACCCAAGTCCTCTTTTTGCCAAAAGCCTCAATGTGCCCACCCCTGAGAATGGGACACACTCGTTTCAGGGATGTGAGAGCTGCTCTGTACCTCAGTGAGAAGGAAGGAGATGGCAGAGAAGGCAAACGACCATCCGTATTTGTAGTTGAAGAATGTTTCTGAGTCCTTGGTCCTGTTGAGCATCTCATCATTAATGCTGGATATGTAGAGGACCAGCCCCACCACCAGCGACAGACCTGGAGCAGGACAGAGGGAAACACATCAGGGATGAGGAAGCTGCTGAAGAAGCATTTTCCTTAAGACCTGACTTGTATGGGAAAGTGTAAAGCTGTAGAAGTGTGCTTGGAATAAGTGGGGCAAGGAGCTGCTCTCCTGCTGCGCCGACCCAGAGCACTTCTCTCACTTCAGTCAAAGCATCACCTGCTCAGGCAACTCCGTGTGCACTGGGTAAGAGGTAGCTGGCTCCGGGAGGAGTTGGCTTCAAAGCTCAGCTGTCACAGCTATTTGTTTAACACTCACACAACAGCATAAATAAAACATTCACTTCTCTCATGTAAAAACATCCCAACTGAGCAGTTTGAAGTTTCAGATCTCTCCTGCAACTGACATGCCATGAGAAACATCCTCTCCCCCAACACCTGCTCCTGCACAGGTGGTGAGGGCAAACATTTCCATACCACTGCCACAAACAAATTTTGCACTGCATGGTTTTCCATCCCCAAAGTCCAAGCAGGCTGTGGGGCCAAGCCAGGAGCCCCCATGGGTGATGATTCCATCAATAAACCAACACAATGGGTTAGGAAAGCACCAGCAGCTACCAAAGCAAACATGCTCCATGCTCAGGGGGTGTCAGGAAAAAACCTGGCAAGCAGAGCTCACCTGACAGGATGAAGAATATCCCCGAGACAAAGGCAAGGATGGTCCTGTGGGGCCGAATGTGGCCGATGTTGCTCAGGATGAAGCCAATGAACATGAAGAAGAGGCTGACCAGGGGGAAGGGGGTGGCAGAGCGGATCATCTCTGTCAGGAGAGGAGCAGAGGGAAGTAAGAACAGGTTAATCCTCCCCATCTAGTGTGAGAAATGGGCTTGGCTGGGTGAGAGGGCTCCAGCCCTGCTCCTTTCTGACCATGTCATATCCTTCCTCACTCCTGGTTAATGTGAGTACCTTGCACTGCTCCTCACTCCCTGGCAGAGGATCCTCTCTTTGCTAATCAGCTGGATAAATCCTAGAATGGTTTGGGTTGAAGGGATCTTAAAGACCACCTCGTTCCCCCCCCTGCCATGGGCAGGGACACCTTCCACCAGCCCAGGGTGCTCCAAGCCCCATCCAACCTGGCCTGGAACAATCCCAGGGATGGAGCAGCCACAGCTTCTCTGGGCAACCTGTGCCAGTGCCTCACCACCCTGGTGGTGTCTCTGCTAATGTTGGCATTTCTGAGCGTTTCTATGTGAAGAGTTATACAGGAAAAATCATCATAACCTTCCTTTTTTTTCTAGCTTCACTCCAAAACTGTTTGGGGAACACTTCTATTTATTAAATCAGAAATGACTGCAGAATTCATGGTGAGAGTTGTGACACTCCACCCTTAATTCAGCCTACTCTATAATGTATAAAATTGTCTGCTAGAGGATAAATACAGCTGCAAATTATAGAGGAGACTAAAAAAGCCAAACACTTTGATAAACATTAGTGCTGAATAGCCAGTGACAGGCAATTGTACACTTAGAGCCTCTGTGAGCATCTTGCCATTAGAAAGGGATGTCCCAAAATCTTAGGAGCACCCTGGGTAATTCACATAGTAAAATGTGTACTTGCATCCTTGCATGGGAGCAGAGTCGAGGAACTCGGAGCTTATTTGGCAAGGACACAAAGGAGATTTCTTGTGGGAGTCCCTAGTGACCCTCTGCTGCTTTGCAGGATGCAAAGGGTGAGACTCCCCCCAACCACTTACTCAGGACGTTGACTGTGGATTCAGATGTCAGCTGGATGTTCATGGGCATGACATACTCAATGGTGAAGCACCGGCCACGCTCTTAAAAAAAAAGACACAGCTCACACCTGCACCATGCTTGTCTGTTTATTTCTTTTGGCTGGAGAGTGACTTTAAAATTAATTTCCACACATGCATAAAACCAATTCACTTTTTAGTGCTGTTTCCACCTTGGGTGTCAGTGGTCAGACATCTCTTAAGTACCATTTCTTGTATACCAAAACATGAACCCTGAAGCCAGAAGGTTTAAACTCACCCCAGCTCACACCTGCACCATGCTTGTCTGTTTATTTCTTTTGGCTGGAGAGTGACTTTAAAATTAATTTCCACACATGCATAAAACCAATTCACTTTTTAGTGCTGTTTCCACCTTGGGTGTCAGTGGTCAGACATCTCTTAAGTACCATTTCTTGTATACCAAAACATGAACCCTGAAGCCAGAAGGTTTAAACTCACCCCAGGAGCAGTATCAGAGCTCCTCAATCCCCCCCCTGACTTTTTCAAAGTTGAAACTTCATGATATTTCAGGTTGGTCACTTTGAGATTCACATTCCCTTGGGTTTTATTCAATTTCATCCCTGCAGCCAAGACAGACTTGGCATGGACAGAGGGAATGGTCCAGCTGACCTGAAACTTAATTTTCCAGGGATCAAATGGAAAGCAGTGAGTTGCACTGTGGCCACAGCACTGGGACAGGGCAAGAGTTCTAAATAGCAGCAGCAAACTCACCCAAAGCCTTTGTGCTAAGGCACATTTACCCATGGAATTTTGCAGTTGGGCACAGGGCAATGATGCAGCCCAAGTCTGTGCCTGAGTTTGGAAGCAAAGACAGGCAGAGCTTTAAAACCCCCATTTTTCCTGGCCCTTTCCCACGGGATGACACTGATACACAACAACCATCACCTTAGCTGGGGAGATCTTTGTCTGGGAGATCATACCTGCCAAGAAGCAAACCCTCCAGAGCCCCGAGTGCAGCGACAGCTTGATCTCCGCCGTCTGGTTCTGGGGCTGGACGATGCCCTCTTCCAGGTAGAGCCAGTAGTCTGTGCTGACAGAGATGCCCAGGAGGCCAAGGCCACAGACAGCAAACACACTGCTGAGCAGGGTCAGCGCCTTCCTGCTGCAGGCGCTCATGCCCAGGAGCATGGGGGGCCCAGGTGGGATCGGCTGCGGGAGAGGACGCGGCCGTCAGCACGGAGCTGCCTGGCACCTCTTGGGAAACAGCTGTGCCAAAGCTGGGCCCTGAATTGATTGTGTAGGCTGAGCTGAAATCAGCCATTAAAACAATCACTGACAGATGAAGAGTTTGAAGCAAATCCCACCTGACTGATTCCCTGCGCTGACCCAAGGCTTGGGATGTGCTGAGCACCGCGGTGGCGGCGGCACAGGGTGGACTGTCTTGGAGCAGCTCCTTGGCTCCTGTTCTGCAGGTGAATTTCTGCTTCTCCAGCCAAACCTGGTGATCCTATCCCCAGGGATGCAGCCAAACCACAGCATCCTTTCTATCCTTATCGAGTGCTCCCATGAGGGTTGGCAGCACAAGACATATCTCCTGGGCACAGGAACCTGCTGAGGTTCATGGACACTGTGCTAACAGACCAACAAAGGTACTTAGAACTGCTGGACCAAACCCTGCTCCTGAGCAGCTCCCATCACCATCCCATTCCCCCCAATATTGCCATTTTTCCTCTTCCAGGGGATCAAAATCCTGATTTGAAAAATCCTGATTTTGCAAAAACCATGCAAACTGAATGACATCATGGAACACTTTGGTGCAGAGCAGTGTGATGCAATAACCTGCCTCTATTTTTTGCTGTTTATTGTGCTTGCTGGATCAGAGCTGCCAGTGCCCTCCCTGGTCCAAACCCAGCTTGTGCTTTTTGGGGGAGACAGGGAAATGGGGACAGAGAGCTGCAGCCAGCAAAACCTTCCCTCGTCCCCATGTCATTGATGGATAGAATCTTCTTTTTCATTGCATTGCATTTTTGCTAATTTGTGGAATTGAGCAGTTCTCATGGTGCCCTGCAGACTGAGAAAATAGCACCAGAAATAAGAGCTCTTGGTGCAGCAGAGAAAAAGTGCAATTCATATGGGGGGGAAAAAAAAGCCACAGCAGTGAAAGATTAAAGGAATAAGAAGAAGAAGGAAAAAGATCTGTGTGAGAGATGGTCTTCTGGGGAGTGGGAAGAGGCAGATAGTGCTATTGACTGCTTTTATAAAGGCAGAATGAATCACAGATAAGTGCTGTGTCGTGTGGATTTTCCAAGGCACATTGTGTTGTTGTTCACACTGCAAACAATAAGGGGGGGAAAAAATAAAATAAATCCAGCTAGACAAAAAAAGCTACTGAATTTAGCAGTGGGATGCACCTTCCTTGGGCTCCCTTTAGAACTGCTCCATCACTGCCTGTGCTCCTGCAGTTTGCTATCCTGGTGCACAGCAGTGAACAGGCACTTTGGAAGAGAAGTCCTGATGCTGTTATCACTGCAGTGAAGGTGGTGGTTCAGTGATTAAATCAAGAGATGCATTAATACCTAGTTACTTACTTACAGTTGACTGTCAGAGATGCCAAAAGTCCTCACAACTTGTACTTTTACACTCGAAAGCCTCCGAAGATAATGTCCTGCCATAGTTCCCTCATGGTTAATACAAGTAGATGATACTGAGAGTGGTTTCTTGCTGCTCCAGTGCACTGGGGAGCTCTGCTCTTGCACTGCCCATCCCCAGTCATCTGGCTCACAAATCCACAGCACCAAGCTCCCCAAGCTCACAGCAAGTTTCACACAAGGCTATCATGAAGGAAACTTGTAGTTTCTATGGAGTCCAAAGAATGGCATTTACTCAACAGATGCCAACACCCAAGGCCTGTTTGCTCCTCCAGCTCACTGCACTGGGCAACAATTAGAGAGAAAAGCTGAAAATGCTGCTGGAAGAGTATGAAATTCTTGAGTGAAAGAGGGAGAGAGAGAGAGACTTTAATTATTGCATCCAATCCCGAGTCCTAAGCAGACAAGTACATCTTGGTAGGAAGCAGATGCATTTGCACCCTCGAGCACTGCAACAGTTCTGACAATTCTCTTCCATATGAAATTAAGGATTTGGCTCCTCCTACGTTCACACTGTGCTGTTTCCCAGAAGGTACCAACCTGGAATAGCATTGCTGTCTCCAGACAGCCCAAGCAAGTGCTCCAGCTCACACTCCTGCAAGCTTTCCCTCCACCTTTGGCTTTGCTAACCAGCCTCACTTGTAATGTTCTTACTTAATGTTTCCCTCAGCTCAGGGAAAGCAGGATCTGTTCCCAAGGGGAACACCTCCCTGCTAGGGGAGCCAGGAGAGAGGCGTAGAAGAGGTGCTCAGATTTTTTTGTTTCCCTGAAGAAATAGGAGGCAGCAGCTAAATGAAAAACTGGTGACTATGGGGCAGAGAGGCACATCAGCCCTTCACCTGCCATTTCCCAGGGAATATGCCATTTCCCATCTCTGCACAGATTCCCATTTGATCCAGCAATCAACCAGCCAAAACACAGATCCTCTGGCACATCCATTCTTTTCCCTAACCCAGCCAGAGCCATATTTTCTAGTTGCTGCCTCAAAATGAACAGCATTTACTACAGGGTGTCTCATCCCTCTTGGCATTTCGATGCCAAAATGGTAAAAGGAACTGGAGTCTATTCTTGGCTCATATACCACCAACAACAATCCTCCCTGCACATTTTTCGTTAATAACGAGCCAAAAATCATAGTAGGGAGTATGTGAAGGTCCAGATAAAGCCACTCAGAGGGAAATAGCTAAGTATTTCCTGTGATTTGTTGCCCATCAGCATCAGGCACTGGAAAATAGACCCATTTGACATCATTTCTGTTGGTCATTGGGGTGAGGTGAGCAGCAGGGAGAGGGGTTGGGAGTCAGAGTTGCATCTCTCAATTGCCTCATTCCTCTTCTCTCTCACACTTCAATTTCCATGTAATCACGGATGCATTAGAGAGTGATCCCTATTGCTGCCTCAGTGGCACAGAGAATCGAACCTGATGTGATGGGGGATGGGGACAGGGATGGTGCAGAGCAGCACTCAAACCTTTCCCCATGCCCAGAGCCTGGAGAATTAACAGGGCACCCAAGAGAAAGATTTCTTGAAGACACAAACAGGAACTGGCTTGATTTTCAGCAAAGATTTAGTCCCCAGTGACCTTTATCAATTGTGTTATGCTTCCTGCAGCTGAAAAGGTGATGCTGTTTGATTTCCAGCAGTAGCTCTATTCTAAATTAAATGAATATAGCCCCAAAGATTTCCAAGAAATAGGAGCTTAGAACAGTTCCTGCTCCTTCGATCACACTGTGCCTTCTGGTAGTAGTCCAGGGAATAATAAAGGCAGTCTGCAATGTAATCTGCTGGCCTCATGATGAATTTCTTCTTCTCTTGGAGCCACAGCTTCTGATGGAGGCTGCACACAGCCCTTGCTGGGACCAAACCCTTCGGGAAATGAAATTAATATTGGCATTGTTCCTAACACAGTTCACCCTTACCTATTGCTCCATGGTCAACAGAAAGAAAATATCCTGATGTCTAAGCAGATTTTTAAGCCCACTCCTCCATGACCACCTAACACCAAGCACAAACTACTGTTCTGGGCTACTTGGATGGGCTGAGAAAAATAAATATATCACCAGTCAACTGCCTGGACAGGATGGGTTGTATCAATAAATTACTGCTCTGAGTTCACTGGAAAACAACACTCCCTCCTGCCCTGGGTAAAGGCAGAAAGAGCAGGACCAAGCCAGGCCAAGGAGGTGGCTATTGATTTTTATGTGGCTGGAGCATCATTTCCAATTTCCTGACATTTGTGGGGAGAGGAAGCACTGCCAAGATGATTGGAGCAGACAGGGGGGAAGGTGTTGTTTGTGGAGGGATCCAGGACAAGCCTGACAACCTACTCTGTGGCTGTGAGTGCCTGGGCCATGCTGCAGGCCAAGGGCAGAGGCAAATCAGAGGTTAAGCCATGGATCTGGAGTAGTAGGAGAGGCTGAGCAGAACATGAAGGAGAAGGAATGAAGCCTGTGAAAGGGGAGTAGGAAACCCACCGAGAGATGGATGTACAAAGAACATCAGGGACCTGGGTAAGAGGCATCAAATGCAGGAGAGTGTGAGCTGTGATGGAGCTGAACTGAAAGGACCAGTTCCCACCAAGCTGCAACAAGAAAATCAGGCTGGATAAAAATAAAGGGCCTTCAGCAGTGTGATCCCTTCCTCAGGACACAGCACAGGCCATGGAAACGGGCAAAAAAACAGGTCAAGGAGAGTGACTCTTCCAAACAAGACCAGTATGAGGAGAGCACAGTGAGTTGAATTTAGCCACAAATGAGGAGTGGAAGAGGAGGAGATGGTGAGGGCAGTGCCCACTGCTCCATCTGGGGCCCCAGGAGAAGCAGCTCCACAAACCTGACCTGGAAAACTAGGTGACTGGGAACTATAGTTTTGGGTTTGGGATTATTGCTTGGGAAGTGACAGTCCCTCCTGAAGCTTAGAAGAGGTGTACTGCAGGCAGGAGAGAAACACAAGACTGCTCTGGCTCCATGTAATAGCTGAAGGAGAGCAGGGATGGTTGCAGAGAAGAGCAGTGTCTCCTGCACTGGTACTCTCAGAGGGAAATGGCCAAAGAGGATGAGGGTTGGAGTTGGTCTGTAGGAATCCCAGAGCTCTGTCTTGGGCTGGCAGCACCTGCCACCTCCTCTGGCACATGGTAAGACAGAAATACATAAGGCAGCTTTACAGAGCTGCATTAGTGTCATATAGAAATGTCAGCTCCATTTCTGAGAGAGAAATTATGTATTGGAAAAATTAAGTGCAGAAATAAATCTTTTTGATGTGGAGGAGGTTTAGCCTGATACTAAGAAATGAAACAGCCCATCTCATGGCAGTTTGGACAAGTGCTAGCAACTGCAGCTATGAGGAGCCATAAACTTCAAAAGGATCAATACTGGGCTCCAAAGCTGCTAAGAGCAGTGCTGCACAGACAGCTCCACACTCAGCACTGCTGTCACCAGCACATGGACATGGCAGTGCTGGTTTGATGGGCCAAAGGGTTCACAGCCTCCCCAGGGAGGGATTGGCAATAAAGAAATAAATGAATAAATTAAAGGAAGGCTGGTTATGAGTTATTTAAACCTAGATTGAGCCCCAGCAATCACAAACCTATTCATTTTGTGCTTGTCACCACACACAAGGAAGACCTGAAAAATAATCAGGAGGAATGAGGTGTGACCCCATGCACCCAATGCTCACCACCAGCTGATTATATTAATGGGATTACTTGGGATTTCTTCTCTTATATTTGACCTCCCTAACATGTTTTCGTGAGAATTCCTCTTTTTCCTAGTACTTCCTGTGCTTCATTTCTTGCCTGTTATTTTTTAGAGTTTGCTAAAAAAAAATCCTTCCATAGCAGTGCAAGAGTAAGGAAACACTGTACCACAATTTTTTGTTGAACTCACAGCCAGCTCAGAAAACCCCAAAACTGATCCACAACTGCTCTTCCCTCTCCTTTATCCCACACCAATCTTTTTTTCCTGTGGACTGCTAAAAACCTGCCCCTTTAGCCTGGGTCAGGTTTGAAGAGATAATTATCACTGATAACTGAGCCCACCTCAGCTCGAGCACCAAGTACAAGGAGATCAAATAATATTCCCAAGGGCAAAGGAGCAGCACCTGAGAAAATTTCCCACCCCAGTCCCCAAACCAGAGCCTTTCCCCAGTGAGCCACCTCTGCCATGCCACTGCCCTCTCTGGGGCAATGGCTCTGCTCCAGGTCATTCACACTAATGGCCTTGGATGATGCCAGAAACTTTCAACAAATAAAATCATTGACCAAACTGTCCTGATGGGTCTGGCTCACAGGCTGATGGCACAGCCTGTGTGGGTACAGCTCATCTCATTCACATGGTCTTTCTGGATCCACAAATATCCCCACCAAAACCCTCTTAGAGAGCCCATCCCACCCACGTGCCTCCTTTCCCCTTGGTGTTTTAGGCTTTTACCTCTTTTAACCCCAGCTGAAGTGATGCTTTGGCAGGTGGAAAACCTGTGAGGTGGCTGTGAAGGTGGCAAGCTCAGTTCTGGCAGACTGACTGAGGAAGTGTTACAGTGAGGAGGGTCCTCTAGCTGGAGGGCTCTGGGAAGAGCTGGGAGCAGGGTGGTTTGGCAACAGGCAGGGAACAGCTCCTGAGCCTCAAACAGGGCCCAGCCTTGGCTCTGTGCCCCTGCCTGAGTCACACGAGGGTTGCAGGATGCTGGCACACAGGGACAGGTGGGTGGCAGGCAGGTCTCTGCATCCACATGCCAGCAGCTCCCACCCTGGGGTTTTGTAGAAAAGCATTACACAAAGAACATTTCTCAGGAGAGAAGTAGGAGCTAAAGCTCTGAGCTTGCAATATTGCCCACGCACCCAGATCCAGTTCTCCGAGTCTAAACTATATATATCTCTATTTAAAGTTTACATCCTAACAATAGCTGAGCCCTGTCCTTTGCAAGGCCCTTCCCAACGTCCTCTCAGCCTCTCCCCATTCAAGCTGACACACAGTATTCTCCTCCTCACAGCATGTCAGAGTGCTCACAGTCAGGGACCTGAGTCAAACTGCTGGTTTCAATACCCTACAAAGAGCTACAAAAGCAGAATAAAAGGGGCAATATCTAGTGCTGCTAAGCAAACCAGCTGGGGACTGTGCTAGAGGAGCCACAGAAACCTCTCTGCTGTGCTGGGGGAGCAGTGCCTGCCCATTAACCTCTGCCTGCAGTGCATTATGGCTTGTGCTTTAGATCCTAAGCACATGAACTCCAGTAACCCAACGATCCAGTGACCCTCTTTTGGCTGCAGAGCTTCTCTCTGCTCACCTATGGCACAGGGGCAGCCTGAGCAGAGCCAGCAACAGGGAGAAGTGAGAGCAGCTGGCTCAGCTACAGCACCCACCTCACACCAGCACCAAGGCTGGGCTGCTCTGATGGGTATTAAAGCTTGAGCAGGTGGTTCTTGTTTACTTCCAAGTGACAATGAAGATGGCACAAAAACCTTTAGATTAAAAGAGGAGAATAAACCTCTTCCTTGCACATAGAAGCTTCTCAAGGTCTCTGTGTCCTTCCAGTAGCAAGGCAGGTCATGGCATGATCCAAGACCTCAGGCACCTTTTCCATAAGATATTGATGTTTAAACTGAGGTGGATGGGAACAGAACCCCAAAAGAAGAGCAAGCCCTGCAGGAGCTTTGTGTTAGGAATATCAGTGCATGAAATTCTCCTGGCTATAAACTTTGACTGCTGCAGAAGGTCTAAGAAAAGCCCCAGGAAGAGCTCAGGTTCAGGAGTTGAGGCAGCTCAGCACAGAGGGGCCAACACCCCCAGTTCCTTCTCTTCCCTGTAACGATGGGTGCATGACAGCTCGAGCTAAATTAAGCATGTTGGGAGGTAAAAATAGCATCAAGAGCTAATTAAAACTCTTTCACTCCCCCGTGTTGGTGGGTACCTGAGCCAGGGAGTCAGCAGCAGCTCTTCCTCCTCGTCAGCACTGGCAGCTGGAAGGGTTTTGTGAGCCACTGAAGTTTGGTTCCATCTTCACACAGGAAAGGTCTTTACTTTGTGCATCTTGTTAGGTTTAATACTCAGGAATGTTAATGTACATAAGTATTTATACATAATTGGAGGTATTAAACTTTCTACCTCTGAGATTTTTAGCAAGATTCATTACCAGTTCCAGGATTTAATGGTAAACATCCAAGCACATAGGGTAGGAAAACCCACAAATGATATGGAGCAGCCTCAGGGCAATCACAACCCAGTCAGGAGCCCATGGGCTGCCTGTCCTGCTCAGCACAGGGAAGCACCAGCACATCTTGGGAATGTCTGTGGAGAACAGGCAGGGAATGGACTTGTTCTCACTCTTCTCCATCCTTCCCCTGGGTCAGTACCTATTACCAGGTACTTGGCCTGGCTGTGTGTGCCTGGTCTTTACCTACATTCCCCTTCACAGTGTTCCTCTGTACCACCAAGTACTCATTCCTGCAGCACCAGCTCAGCAGCATCTCTCCTGCCACCTACATATGACCTGATATTCCCAGGCTGCAGAGGAAGGAACATCTGCTGTAACCAACCATTTCTTGTCCCCTGGGAAGCAGCCAGGGCCATAAGCTGTCCACCTGTAGGAGTAAATGAGGTCCTGCCCCAGCAGCCCTGAGCCTCCCCTCCCTGTGGATGAGGATGTCATCAAGCAGCACTAGATGGGCACCAAGTGGGAAGATGAATTATGTGCAGGTTGTTCTGGGTCAGTGGTTGCCATCTGCTGTGCTGCTCCAACAACCCCACTCAGTGCCTCCCTGAGCACCACTCTAACAAGGTTTTTCACTGAAGAGCAGTGATACCTCCCTCATAATAAAGGAAAAGCTGCAAGTCTTGCCTTCCAAAGGGTCTGGACAAACTCCACTCATCTGTAACAGCCCATTGCCTGAGCCTGATGTTGGCATATACGTTGTCGTTTGACAAATTCCATTCTCCAAGTAAATATTTTACTAGAAATGTCAGAATTTTACAGCAACAAAATCAGTGTGACTTTGACTCCAAACCCTCTTTCTAGAACACACCTAGAATCCAAAGCCCCTTCATTTTCAGTGAGTTTAATACCCCAGATAACTTTTGACCCAGACTCCATCATCCAGTTATTTTAAAAATGCCACGTTAAATCCAGAGCTTTAAATCTTCCCAGCTGACTTGAGAAAAGCTCCAGGTGCTCACTCCAGCCTTGTGCAGCTCACGACGTGCTGGTACCATTGAAGCTCTGCAGGCTTTTGCATTATTTCCCTTTTGTATTTTATATTCCCTCCCCTCTCCACAAATAAAGCTGAAGCCGCACATGCTGCGGTATGGATGCTGCCAGGTGGGGATTCATTCAGCTCAATGAATATATTCAACAGCTATGAGATACAGCAAGGAATTGAAGAAATCCTCACACAGAAGCATTTCTGTGCCCTGGATGCCAAGGGGAAGGTGTGATGGCAGTGGGATAGGCTGTTAGGGGCCACTCTCGTGCCCTTTGGCTTCTGATGTGGTTCATGACTCGACAGACTGAAATGGTGTCCCTAAAACCTACCAGTAAATGAGCCTCTGAAGGGAGTCCAAACACAAGGCACTTGTGAAACTGAAGGGCAGCAGTGATAGAAAAGTGGGAATGCTCCTCCAGCAAAGCTGCCAGCCTGGGTCATGCCACCAGCACCCACTGCTACTGCATGAAACTCAGCAAAAATGCTCCTTTTTAGCTGAACTACTCCTTTGTTCTTGCTGAAGTAGCTACCTCCAGGGAATGCAATACCTTTCCAAAGGCTCACCTGTGCCATGCAGTACCTACCAGCTCCAACGAGGCCTCCTCTCCCCCGTGGAGGTTTGGGGATCAATGGACACAGTGGGGACAGCAGTGCCACAGGTCAGATCTGCTCCCCAGACACCCCCGAGGAGCCTCCTGCAGCTTCCAGCCTGGAAGACCCAACCCTAGAAGCTGCAAAAAGCATCATGCATCAGGGGCTGATGAAGTTTTACAAAATGCCAAGCAATCCATCAACAGCCCAACGATGTGTCAGTCCCTCCTTGCTCACTGGTGGCTGAAACACCACATTTCTCATTTCACCACCGTCCACGGGGTATGAATAAGTAGCTCGTGCAGAAGTGGGGACAGGCTCTGTGTCCCTGCTCCCTGTTCATGTGGGAACACATGATCCACCTTCCCACCCCACTTTACTTCACTTAACAACCAGGTCAGGTTCTTCTCAGATAGCCTTGCTCAAATCCACACTCCTCTCTCCACGGGGTTTGCTACACTGGCAAACATTCCCAGCCCCTGTCTTCCAGCAGATTTTACATTCCCTGTGAAAAACACACACCCATTCCTCAGCAAAACGTTCCGAACTCGCCGTTGAGGATGGGGATGCTCACGGTGCCCAAGGGATGGGCTCTGTCTGAGCTGCCTGCTGGGGAAAAGCCGAGGGATGAGGAGCACAGGAATTTATCGCCCTCTCCGTGCTCCAGCCCTTCGGTCGGGTGTGCGGGGAGCCCGAGCCCTGCGGGCCGAGCAGTGCCAGTGCCCGGGCAGGGCGGGGGAACTTCGGGGAGCCGCGCGGGGATGCGGAGGATGCTGCCCCGGGAT
>NW_008668189.1:0-304 GCF_000695815.1 Acanthisitta chloris
AACCCCTCCAGCCCCCTGGGACTGTTCCCCCAGAACCAACAGCTGCCCACCAAGTGCTCATAGGACCCTCCTAGCCCCACCTCAAGACCTACAGAATGTCCCTCAGCCCCCCAGAGAACCCCCCAACAACCATATGGACAACCCCCCTCAGCCCCATGGGACCCCTACAGCACCATGGGACCCCCTGTCTCACCTCTTGCAGTGCCATCAGGGCCATGCTCTGCCAGCGGTAATCGATCCCCCGGGTATAGATCAGGCAGAGCTCACGTACCTGGGACAGGAGAGGGGACATGTGGGACAGGAG
>NW_008668190.1:0-2438 GCF_000695815.1 Acanthisitta chloris
GAGAGCCGCTGCGGCTGTCCCTGCGCTGCTGGTTTGGGTGTCACACCGAGTGTCTCTGTGCCCCACACCACGGGACGGCTCTGCAGGGAGCGCTGCCGCCCGGGACGCTGTGCTGTTCGCAAACTCCGCGTTGCACGTTTTTCCTCAAAAAAAAGTGTTTCAGGCTTGTCTCTCCAGCTCTGCCAGAGGTCTCGGTGTCCAAGGGACGGCAGAGCCATCAGCATCGGTGCACCAGGGTGTGTAGTGGCTCCTGCCGTCATAAATCAGTCAAAAATCTTGTGGTTTTTTACCTCGTGCCCCAATTACTCAGACATTAACAAACTAAGAGGGAAGAAATAACTCTGCGTTCTGTCTGCACAGATACTTGAGATGATTTTTAAACGTTTTTACTGAGAGTATGTTCAACTCTCAGATGTTGACCGGGACAGGATCGTCATCCTCAGCTACTGTTTCCTTAAACATTTATTGTTTTGAAGCTGCTGAAGTTTAAGGACCGTCTGCGTAAGCATTCTGCCATGGTTTAATTTCAGGTGATTGAGTTCTTATTGCGTTACTGAAATTTGCTGCATCTGCACAGCGGCACAGGTGATCATGAAGGTGAAGAAGCAGTACTTGAACACAAGAGACTGAACCCAGGAAGCTGAAAATGCTGTAACAAGGACTGGGTCAGAGAACCAAGAGAAAGGCCATACAAATATTTCATTATGTAATGTGTCTTTATATGAAACAAAACATGGCTTCAAGTTCATAAAAGTCATACTTCAAAGAAAGTAGTTTATGCTTTTGCTACATGCAAAGTCAAACTAGGTGACCAAGACTAAGCAGATTGAATTAATTCACAGGCAACCAAACTAAGGTGAGAGTCAAGAGTACCCTTTAGAGATACAAAGAGATGTCCTAACCACTCCAACTCTGACTCTTGGAGCTACAGTCAGGAGTTTGGGGATTTTTTTAATTAAAGCAAATGTAAAGGTAAGAAACCACAGGCAATTATATAACATCTCAACCAGCACAATATGACATATCCCACAACTAAAAGCTGTTTTCTGACAGCTGCAAGCAGCTGAGGCCATGACCTTGCTGCTCAGAAATGTCATTCTAACAACAGCCATATCTTGAGGAAAAAAAAACTCCCAGGAAGTGCAAAACATCTTTCTTTACCACTCCTTCTCTCATGTTTTTCTGTGTTTCTTCATGAAGCTGAATAACAGGACAGAAATATTAATCATGCTGCTTATTGCCTATGACCCATCACTCTACTTTATTCTGCACCCCCCAAACCCCCAAATTGTTTAAAAAACACAGCTGTCCTGGTATGAAAATGATCCTTCAAGATGTTTTATTGAAAAATACTGCTGAACTCAGCAAACCCTTGGCCCATACATTCAACTTTCACTAGCCTGTTTTTTCACACCCTCAAGGCCAGCAAGTTTCACATGCCTTCAGGCCTTACTGTGGGCATACTGACTTCAAGACAGCCTGTGCTCTCTTTTCATGCAGGGCTGATTTGATTAGCTGCACGGCCACGCTCAGCAGACAGACAGCTACATCTGCAGGAGCTGGCACAGCCCTTCATGCCTGTCGGGCAGCTGCTGCCCACAGGGTGACCTAGTGCTTAGCAACACAGCAATTATCCCTGGGGGACCTGTGTACAGGGGAATGCTGCAGCCTCCCAGCCAGCCATGGTCCCCCCAGGCTGGAGGAAATGCAGATGTCACCCCAGCCAGTGGGACAGGCCCAGGTAGCCAAAAACAGGTTGTACACTATTAACCCAGACCTTAAAACAAGAACCAGGATGAATCCACAACACTGAATTTTACTACTGCTGTTTAAACTACCAGCTGTCCTTTCTCTTCTCCTCAGCCAGAGGCCAGATGAAAGCTGTAGAGCCTGGGGCTGATAAAAGATGGCCAAGAGCCTGTTTTCTGGGACTTTGGCTGCTTCACAACTCCCTGAGCACAGGGTGGGTCTCTGGGCAAAATGCTGAATACATCAGAGGTGGGAGACATCACAGAGGTGCTCAGCTTTATAGAGTTTTTAATAGCAATTACATACTCAAGAAAAATAATAGGTTGTACACTAATAGCCATGACCTCAGAATTGTGACCAGAGAGAACTAATAACATCAATTTTTACTACCACTGTTTAAATCACCCATTGTTTAAATCGATGTTATCTAAACACTCGCTTCAGAATGTCCCACATCCAGGATATCCTGTTCACTAAATAAGGAATAATGTTATTCTCAAACAAGTCTGAGCTAAAAATAGATATCCCAGTATATACAATCTGCATGATAGTTCTGGGGGAGGTTTGCCAAGGTATCCATTGGAGTTTCTCCACCATTGACAGTATTTCATACACCTGTGTGACTGATTCTTCCTGAGACACAAGCCTTGGACTTCCTCCCAGCTATCCCAGGTCAGTATCTGCCCTGC
>NW_008668190.1:2462-8095 GCF_000695815.1 Acanthisitta chloris
GTGCAGGAGGAAATATCTGGGAATCCCTTCCTGCACTGGTGGTGTACAGCTGCTCTTCTACAGTGAGTGGGTTATACATCCAACTTCTTATAATGTACTACTGAACAATCTATAGCAGAAAAGTACAATAGCTGATTGCAAAAAAAGCACAAGTCTGAAAGACTTGAGTTCATGCCCTAGTCATTACTCTTCTAATTATTTCCTCTGGAAGGAAAGCTGAGAGCACAGTCTCTCCCCCAGCCCACTGGGTGGTCCTGCCATGGGGATGCCATGATCAAAACAAACTTCCTTCACCAGCTATTCCTCTGACTCCCAGGTTTTATGGGATACTATTAACTACAGTACAAATCAACACCACCAGGCAGGCATGAATCCATTTTGTATGGTGGACTAATGAATCTCTGCCAGTCACAGCAGCAGGGAATGGGAAAAAAGGAGAGGGTCTTGCTACCACAAACAGCTGAGGAGACTTAGCAACTCAGGGCTGAGGAGAGCCAAACCTCCAGAGCACGGGCATTGACATGAAGGAGTTTTGTGTGTAGAAGTGTTACTGCACATTCTCTCTTAAAATATTTTCTGTTGAGTAAACGCTTGACACCTCTGCCAATCTGTTTGCTCCCCTAGCTAGCAGTAGGGTGTGGCACTTCATCTGAGAGCCTGCAAGCCGATCGGGGTGCTACAAACCACATATAGCCCAATACAGGATTTCCTTGCTGTAGAAGGATGGCTTCCTGAGTAATTCATACAACAAGCTCTGAGTATAACATTCATATAACAACCTTCCTGAGTAATTCATACAACAACCTGTCACCCAAGCCTGTCCTTAGCACAAACAGAACTACCCTGCCTCGATGCTGGTTCACCTCCAGCTTGTCCCATACCATTTGAAAACCCTCATAGACTACTTCTTTGCACAGAAACTTATTTGAGCAGGGCATTTATACTTACCCACTACACTGCATTCAGGAAGACATGCCTATATGTTTCTAGCTAAGCAATGAAACGGGAACAGAACCCCAGCCTACCTACCTCGTGGTCAGTTGGCATGCTGAGTTGTGTCTGACAAGCTGTGAGCATGACAGACTGCTGTCCCACGTCCTCCAGAAAGCAGAAGTGGCTCATGTTGTGACAAAATCCAACTACAGCACCATGGAAACACCAGTAATAATTGAGAATGTTTATTACATTGAAAATGGAAATATGACAACACTCCAGGTCAAGACCACAAGTCTTACACTTGCTCCTTAAGTTCAGTGTTTGATGTAATCCATGTATGAATGAGAATAGTCATGCTGAGGTATAGCTCCCAGGGTTGTATCTAAATACTCCAGCCAACAAGCCCTGGTAACTCTCTGATCACACTGTGCTGATGACAAGGCCCCAGTGTGTCACCTTCCCCATCCTTCCCACCTCTCAGCCCTTCCCTTTCCCCACTACCCCCAGACCTCAGCAGAGCTTGGGGGTCCAAGGACCCCCAACACGGAGCCAGATAATCCCCAGGTTTAAAAAGCATCAGATAGAGCTAAATCTGGCACATGCTTGTGTTCAACTAGTTTAACAAAAAACAGTTTAATACCAATCTAATTAAACCTGGATGTGTTTGTGGGTGTTCAAATGTAAATTTAATCACTGACTAAAATAATTTAGCTTAATTAATGAATGGTAAGTCACTGAAACATGTACTTACACCATAACTTGCTAAACTAATAAGAAGTGATCACATAGCAGTGCCCTAATTTGCTGATTAAAGCAGAGTAATTTAAATGAGGATCGTAACAGTTTCATTATACCAGTTTGGGGTTGTTGTGCCATTTGATTGATTTTTCAAACCAATCTAGCAAGACTGAACCATTTTAAATAGGTCTGGATCTTTAAGGCCTGTTTGCTAGCAAACAGAAGACTTATGAAAGAGACTTTTAACACAGGTTTTAACTTGGTATTAACACTCACATTATTGGAACCTGCTTTTCCTTTTGCTTCTCAAAGAAACTATGCTGCTTGTCCAGCACTCCTGCTCCAAATAACTTTTCAGACTGTTTGGTAGAAGTTGGCCATGGGAAGGAGAGTAGAGGTCCAAAGCATTAACATATCCAGTTTCATACCAGAAGGATCCTGGTGAGGTCCTCAGGCCACAGCAGGATATTGGCTCTGCCTGGCCATCTCATTCCACTTGAGAGCAATAAAGCCCAGACCTCATCAGCTGCTCAGACAATCACCTGTTCTTTTTTAACTTTAGAAATACAAGTTTTCACAAAGCAGCTTAAAACTTCCTGTACCTTCACCACTACATTACTACCAGCATTTGTGAATTTATCCCAGCAGAGCATCTTGAGTCACATGGCAAAAACAGCTCCTTGGTGATATGTATCACCTTAACCACAACAACAAAACCAAGAAAACTTCTGTTTTTCATAACTAGTGCAAGAGAGTTAGAGAAGAGACATCAGGCTTGTCCCACAGCTCTCTGCTGGTTTCAGCAACAGTGTCTGTGTCACTGACAGCTCCTGAAGAGCAGCAAAGTGGCAGCAATTCCCTCCCTCCCCTCCAGTAAGTCTCATTACCAGGTCCCAACTGTGAACCTGCCGGGACTCCAAGTCTTTCAGCTTTGGGCTTGTGTACCCCTAAGCTCACCGTGCAATTGAGAAAGGGCTTTGTGCCTGACAAACAACCTGCAGCAGGAAGCTGCAAAGATGAAGCTTCGGCACAAAGCTGTGAGATACAGCTCACAGAATCAAAGGCGAGTGCACAACAGGGAACCAGCTCTGTTACTGACTTACAGCCTCTCGTAATGAGATGATCCTGGCTCAGCTGACACTCCTCCTGATGAGCCTGGGCTGGATCACCCACCCAGGGAAAAGGTGGGAAAATACAGCGTGGGAGGAAACCTGAATGAGGGAGGGAAACCAGCTCAGCAGCACTCAGCAATTAGGGTGGGAAAAGCTGGTGCTCTGGCTTGCAGCACCCGTTCTGTAGGGCTGGAGGGCAGTGGCAGCTCTAAATAGCCTTGTCCTAGACCCTTACCTCATCCTGTCAAGGACAGAGAGGGGAAAAGCTAATGGCTTAAAGGGAAACTGAGAAGGAAATCAACCCAAAACTGTCAAAGTACCTGAGTCAGCACTATTTCTCACCCCTGCGTTCCCAGAGGAACAGTAGCAGAGGTTCTTGGGCTCAGGGAGCTTTCATTCCACACCCACACATGGAGCCTGGCAGCAATCCCCAGCTGGTAGCATCTCCATCAGGAAGTGCCACCCCAGTGACACCAGCCCACACAGGGCAGTATCCTCTGCACTGCTCTGGCCCACGTGATTTGGGTGGAGAGATGCTGGGGGGATGCTGCAGGCACTGCTCATCATTAGGTGAAATGAAAACCTTGCAGCACAGTGCCTGGTATAGGAGATGTCTGCACACACAGTTGTTTAAATCATGCCTGAAAATTAGCCTCACTTATGTAATCTTCCTGCTTCAAGGGAAACTCTACCTTCTCAGTGTGTCTGTGAGTGGCCCAGCATTACAGTGCTGGAGCTTGAAATCCCACCAGGGTGGCTAAACTTGATCTCTTCCCAGCATCCCTCCACGGTGATTTCTCAGGCAGTGTTCCTTTAACCAAGATTAAACTTTCCACAGATCAATGCAAAGCAACACAATTACTTCATTAGCAAGACAGCCAGTGCAGCATATTCCCATCTTTGTTTAAGGCCAGTCAGATGAGCTCATTAAGTGACAGCTATTTTTACATCTGGTGTCATAGGTTTCCTTATTGTTACAGTGCCAACCACTTGAACAGAGCTGGGAGCATCCTTCATGTTCTACCTAATTCAATTTATATCTATTCTTTTAATTTACGAAACAGAAGGCATCATATTTGCTCCCTGGAGCTGTAAAATACAAGTTGTCCTCATCTCACATAGGTTCAAATGCAAAGCAAAGCCACTGAAACAGCAAAAAACCTCCCCTGAGGAAGACTGAGGCCAAGCCCAAACTGCCTTTACAAGCAGCTGGTTCACGGCTGCATATTATTTCTTACTTTACTTCCAGAACATGTTTTGTCTCCTGTTCCCTTGGCCAGCTCTGAAGTGGTGCCTGAAAACAGGGGAGGAGAACAGTGAATGTAAAAGATTCACTGTTATCACAGTGTCAATGGAAACAGACACATCCATGACCTGGCTGAGGTGCAAGTGAGTGGATCCCTCACTGGGGGCTTTTACACACATCTCATTGGCATTGGGCTCACGTTGGAGTGCCCACATCCAGCCCCTTCCCTAGCAGGAGTGTCATCAGTGCCTCTGGGATCTTTATATCTGGATCCTCTCTGAATGGAAAAGCATACGCTCCTAACTAAAGGAAGACATAAATGTTGGAGAAAGCATGGAGCAGTAAAAGACCACGTAGAAAGCACTGAGGTGCAACTCAGACCCATTGCAGAGTCACACTTCAGGGACTGCAGATGTGGTATTGAAAATGGAGACATTCCAGCCACTCCCACAATAATTTGCTGATCCCCACAGTAGCAAAGAAAAGAGATATCCATGGTGGGCAAATAATGAACAGCATGAATTGAAAAATAAAGAACTGTTGCCCACCCAAACTGAAGCTTCTGCTTAGATTGCAGCTCTTGCAATGACACGGCCTTGTCCCCCTATCAGGGTGTTATTCCTCTCCATCTCTCTGCTCTGCCTGCTGCCACAGCATGACAGATGACAGAGGCTTGGGGAAAGCTGCCTCAGGCTGCAGGAATTTCAAACTCTCTGTGAGAGCACTTTGATATTGGAAGTTAGACACTTGAAATTTCTATACCTTGTGTTCTGCTGTGGTTACAGCTTTTCTAGGATCTGACCTGAGGGGAACAGTAACAGCTCATCTCTGCAGGGAGATTTTGAGTCATTTAAGAAGTATGAAATACTGAGGGTTGCATCTGAACCCACTAAGAGATTTCAGTTCACACAATTTCCCTTTGGTTCTGGAATAAATAATATACCCTCTTTCTAGATCATTGTTTTTGTCAGATTTACGAATTATATGCCTAGAAAATATATTTTAAGTATCACTCCTAAATATATTAGAGAACAGTGAATTATTCATGATGATTGAATGCTTTATTGGATCTATATCCCTTGTTTTAATGAATCATTCATGAACTTTTGGACATTCATCTTACTCGAGGCTGTTAACCAAATACTTTGAATGGGCAATTTTGAACCAGCAGCTTTCTTGGACACCATTTGCCTCCAGTATCTTCTACCACTTGTAGTTTGTGCTGCATGTACAGCTTCACATGCCCTACAGCACCAATTTAGCTTCATGAGAAGATTAAATAAATAACAAAAATGATTACAAAGAACAGGTAAAAAAATCCCCAAACAGCCAACCAACAAGTCTATTTACAACCAGTCCATTGATCAAAGCGGAGTGGGAGTAGAAACAAACAGAGATAAGTTTAAATGCCAATCTTCAACCAGCAGCAAAAGGCAAGGCATACAGGTCAAAATATACCTGAAGAGGGCACAGTGGCCTGGTATGTGGAAGTTCAATGCAGCCAGGTTGTCCTCTCCTGGCCTCCAGCCATGCTGCAGGTCATTGGAATAGCATGAAACCACCTCTCCTCTGCTTCAGGGAAGCCCAAATCCTGTTCAGCA
>NW_008668190.1:8126-15562 GCF_000695815.1 Acanthisitta chloris
GAAGGGCTGGAAGTCCAGGATAGACATAAATATACCTGTGTGCTCTCTGCATCCTAGAAGAGCCAGTGTAGAGCACCGAGCAGACCTGGAGATGTGGCCAGTAGAAAGGTCTTGCCAGCCATCCTAAATGTAAATGGCTCCAACTACAGCTGTGTTCCAGCCACCACCTCTCCACTTGTCACCTTCCCAGGCACAGCCAACTCCACCCCCAAACGTGGCTCAGTGCTGGCAATCACAACAGGCCCATAGCAACTCTTATCTCCGTGAACACTCTGAGTAAAAGGCACATTGCCCACTCCTTGTGTCAACAGATCTATAGAGTATTAATAAGGAAGTACACACTGATGTGCATTTGCATAGATATTTTCACCAACAATCAAAATACTACTTGCACTTGTAACTCATTACCTTTGGAGCAGTTTGACTCTGCCTGTAGCCCCCTGAAGCAGATCACTGCTGGGTAAGGGGCACAGCTGGACTTGCCAATGACCTAATGATTCAAAGCAGCAACACCTCATAAAATTATTTTAGAAGCCAAGAATAGCAAAGTCCACAGAAATCTCAGACCCAGCTTATGCCCAACAAAGCAAAGTAAAATGAAACACCTAAAAATCCATTCAAGAAGTTGCTTGATTTAAGGCAAATACAGATGAGTAGTGGCTATAACTTCTGAAACTTCATAGCATGCAAGTCTAAACACAGAGGTGAGCAGTAGGGGCATGGGTGCAGCTCCAGAGATCAAATGGACTTTGATCCATCTTGGATTCTTTCTCCCTAACAACAAACAAACAAAAGAAAGCAAACAAAACCAGCTACTGAATCAAGTTCATGCTGATGTGCTGTATCAATTCCAGAACATTGACTGTGTATATGAGAATCAGATTAATATCTTGGTACGTGGGAAAACTCAGGAATAAGTAAGTGTTGCCTAAGATGAACAGGGTGAACATTGAGTAAGAGCAGAGTGGCATAATAATTGCCAGATGCAGGAAAATTTATCATTGGTTTTGCAGTGTGGATGAATATTTTCTAGGAAATCTCTGTAAACTTCTCTTGGTTTTATGTTGTTTTCATAACACATGCAGCTCATGTCTGTAATTGGTTCTATTAGTTTCTCTTGGCTGTGACAGTGAAACTTCATAAGTGAAATGTTTGGGGTTAAGGTTTTGGGGCTTTTTTTAGTAAATCAGAAAGACAAGTATGTTGGAGTTCTGTTGATTATTCCTAACTCACTACAGGTCAGCCTGGAATAAGTACTCAGTACGAGATGACATATAGAGGGTGTATCATAACACATCATCTAAAAGCAAAGGTTGTAGCAGTATCATATGTATTTTGTTAAGTGTAGGGAGAAAAAAAGAAGAAAAAATATAACCATGGATTGTCTTGTTAGCAGGAAAGTCACTGAAAACCAGACACAGGGCACTCACCACTGGGGCTGGTGAGTTATTGCTGTTTGAATACCAAGTCTATGGAGAATGATGAGTCAGTTGGAAAGACATATTGAACTATCAGGTCACTCTTCAGGTCACTTCAAAGCAGTAGCTTCATGTAAGCATTTTTATCCCAACAGTTTGCAACATCATAGCCAAGCATTGTATCAGGTGGGTCCAGATAGTTGCTCCAGCAGTTATGAATTGCCAGGGATGCAAGCTGAAAATCAGGCCAGACTTTTCCTGCCTTATCCATGGAAAAGTCCCAAATGGAGCAACAATCTATGGGAAAGCTTCAAGAATACTCATACCAGCTTACCAGGATAATCCTTTTGCTGGTCACCAGCCTGAAACATCAGGGAGCATTAGGATTCGTGTCACATCTGCTGGAGAGGACCATATGTTCCAGCTTATGCTGGACTAGTGCTCTGTGCTGCAAGTCTCTGCATTTATGACAAATGCCAAGCAAACACGGCCAGCTCTAGAGTCTGTCTACAAACACAAGTATCTGTCATCTTCCTTTGCAAGGCTCCACTTCCCCAAAAGGCAGAACTGATTTCTCATGCATTATCCCTCTAAACATATGCCCCATGTCTTACACGATTCCCACATTTTGTGTAAACAATAGCACTTGTGTCACTTAAAATTGAGATACAATTATTTCTAATTAGTGAGTAGTGCAGTGATATTTGGGTGGGAGGAATTGTAAAGCACTCAGTTGTTAATTTTTTTAAAAAATTACCACATTTCAACCACCTTCAAAGTCTTCTTTCAACCACCTTGAAGTCTTCAAGTAAACAGCATTTTTCCTGCCAAAGTCAGAACAATGAGGGCTGACAAGATGAGATGTGGAAGACAACTCCTCGTCCATCACTAGCAGTTAGCTTTCCAGGTCAGGGCTGGAATCAAGCCATTAAGCTACACTTGCAGTATAATCTCACCAGTGCTTTTAAGTCCTGCTGTTGTTCTTTTGCTGGCTAAAAAAAAAAAGAATAAAAAAATCACAGCACTTAAAAGCAGCAAAGTCTGCACATTTTCACCAGATACTAGGAGTGCTGTATGGTTAGTACAGTATACAGGGGGGTACACCTGGGAGGCTCAGCTCCTCTCAAAATGTAATTCCATTGCATTTCTGCCACAGAATTGGTATATGACCACAGGCAAGTCACTGAAGCCTCCAACAAGTTTAGCATGGAGCATTCAACTACCCCCATTGCTCTTGGGCTTCATTAAGCATAAACTTACATCTCTAGTAGATTTGCATGCTGTGGCCTTCTCTTAAGCCATCCATAAAGCAAAGTCCCTTTCTCATGGGAAAGGCTAGTAGAGGAGATATCTGGGTTAAACATGATACGATCACTCCTGCCAGGAGAGCAGGACTCTGCTGTGCCTGCCTTGGGATCCACAGCCATTAGCATGGGGAAAGACTTAGGACAGCACATCCAGAAAGTAGAGGCTGTGCCGTGTTTTGTCATTTGGGCATTAGTCCTAGGAAAGCAAGTTGTGCATGTTCTCCTTCCTCAGAAGCTGGTGCCACCTCTGGAGCATGTCTCTGCCCCGCAGGAGGGAGGAAACAATCTATCATCAGGAAGATGAGAGACAGCTTTAAATTCTACATAGTCTACTGTTAAAAGAGGAAGCTTACTTTAATCCAGAGATACTAACAGAGATCAACAGGACTGAGTCATCTGTCTTGACACTGTATGTCTGTCTGCCCCATAAGCAAATGCTTTTCACTCCACTAAATGTTTGATCCATTTGCATACACAGTTAGCAGCCTCTGACTACACAGCTGCCCTCGAATCACAAGCCTGGGAGAAATTCTTGACAGCTTGCTAAACCACAGCTGGCAGAGCTTGCCTTCAAAATGCACTGCAAAACAATGCAAATCTCCCTCACCTGCTGCTGCTTCTGCTCTGACCTTTGCTGTGAAAGCCATGACTGCAGTGAAAACGCTGCAGCCACACAGAGGAGGAGAGATGTGCACCCCAAACCTGGCTGATCCTGCTTCCTACCACCTTCGTCAACATCTCCCAGGCTGCCCTTCAGCACAGACCTCAGGGGAGGGCACATACAGTGGGACAGTAAAACATGAATGATCTAATGGTTGCCTAAAACTACTCAAAGAGTATTTACCCAGATAGTGGAGCCAAACTCTTCTCCATGGTGCCACATGACATAACAAGCAGGAGCAGCAACAGTCTTGGAAGGTTCAGGATGGTTATCAGAAAAAACAGGTAATGCAAGACCAGAACAGGCTGCCCATAGAGGCTGTGAAATCTCTGTCCTTGGAGGTTTTCATCACCTAGCTAGACAAAATCATGTGTGACCTGCTTTAGTGCTGGCCACAGTCCTGTTTCCAGCAGGAGGTTGGGTAAGACAAGCTACAGAGAGCTCCTTTCCAAGTAACACTGTGTGGTTCCTGGGCCTCCATCAGAACATCACTTACTTCAGCTAAGAACAGGCACAAGTAAAGCAATGCCAGAACAGGCACAAGTAAAGGCAATGCCATGACTAGAGCTTGTGAAACACATTCAGAAACAAAAGAATCCACTTTTTAAACATCAACATAGGTCTTAATGCAATGAAACACTGCTGCTGCCATAAGCTGTATTGCTGGACAGTCACCATCCCCTGCTCATCATCTCCAGCATTTTATGTCGTATCTTCAATTATCTGTCACAAGCCTAACTCTGTATGCTCAAGGGAGCCAAACAGATTTACTCCAGAGAAAGGTTAAGCCCATCTCAGACAATGCCAAATAATCCTCAGTCTCATTTTACATAATTTGTGTCATAAATCATAGAATGGTTTGGGCTGGAAGGGACCTTAAACATCATCTTGTTCCACTACCACTTGTCATGGGCAGGGACACCTTCTATTAGCCCAGGCTGCTCCAAGCCCCATCCAACCTGGCCTTGAACACTTCCTGGGATAGGACAGTCATAGCTTCTCTAGGCAGCCTGTGCCAGTGCCTCAGCACCCTCACAGTGAAGAATTTCTTCCTCATATCTAATCTAAACCTGCCCTCTGTCAGCATAAAGCCATTATGCCTTGTCCTATTGCTATATGCCCTTGACAAAAGTCCATTCAGCTGTGTCAGCATCACCACATTAATCCCAGCCTCCGGGATTTGATTTTTGCCAGGCCCAGCTGCAGCAGCAAGAGGCTGAAACATGTACCGGCACGGCCAGACCTACATCACTGTGGCATCACACATGACTTGCACGGTGCCTACAGACAGTGCAAAGATCCTGTTCGAGTTGTCAGAGCATCAGAAACAGCCCCAGTGCTCAGCACAGGGACTGCACTATCTGGTCATGTCACTCACCTCCAACCACTGTCATTACCTTAATCTCTGACTCAGAGCAGCTTTGGAGAATAGGGGCCAGGTCATCCCCAGCACTGATTGCAGCAGGAAACAGCAGGAGGTGAGATGCTGATCAAAGAGCAGGTAACAGCCCTATAGCCCTGTGCACTTAGATGGATACCTTCTGCTCCCCCTCACCGAGAAATAAGACTCTCCTTCTGCAGGAAAAAATCGGGATTAAGCCCTGGGTTATCACAGGAGCCAGAAGCAGCCCTCATTACTTTGAGGGGAAGGATTTCATCCCACTGCATATTACAAAACCCAAATGACACGTGTATTTTATGGCTTACAAAGGAGCCCCAAAAGTCAAAAGGCACAGTGAAGACCCTGTCATCTTCCCCACTCCCTGTTTGGAAAATGCAGCATTTCACAGCCTTCCCTGTCTGATCCAAGCTCCTTTTCCTCTGTCAACATGACCAGAGTTCATTGAGAATCACTGTGATAACAGACTTGTACAAGCTATATACTTTGGCCTCTGCCTGCTATTAATCCCTTCTGGGATGGCTGGTATTAGTCAACTTAGATCTGCCTCAGAGTAACATAAAATAACTACAGCCTTGCAGCAGCTGTACAATAGTTCTGTACAGCACTGGAGCATCTCTAGTTAACCATTCCTTTGTGCTGGTTCCTCTCTCCTCCAAACTGCCTAGGAATTTCCCACATGCATATTGAATACTTTAGAGAAATTAAGGCAAGAAATCTGCTAAACCTAACTTTTGCTCAGAGATTTGATCGAGTTAGGGAAGATATTGTGTGAGTCTAATAGGATGTACCTTCAGTAAACTCAAGTTTTCATGTGCATCGCTCACAACTGTCTGGGGTTGAGGCAAGTAAAATGAGAATCCCTTAAGAGTTATCTTCTCATTACAGTCTCTGAGAAATTTGTAATTCAGCTTCCAGTTCCTCAAGCCAAGTTACTCCAGTGGGTGAGCAAACCAGTCACACAGAGAAAGCCAAATGCTACTTTGTTTGAATAATGTAAATAACATCAGTGGCTTGAGCACAACCAGGTAACACTTGTAACAGTTGGACAGAAATTACTTTTAAAGAATGTACAAAGTGCAGTTATAATAAATCACACAGGAGTTTCTCTGCATTAAGATTTAACCTTCAGTCTAAGCTTCTTCACAAAAAAAAAAAAAGGCTAAATAATCCTCTTTAAGAAGCCTTTCTTGTCAAATTACACACCAATCAGTACCTACAAACACTAACAGAGCTACTAAATAGGAAGACTCAGGTGTACCTGAATTAAATGCTGTCTGAAGCATAAGCTTGAAAGCTCTAACAGAATCTTAAATGCAATTTCACAGGTGCTATGAGTTGGTCTCTCCAACTGCTTTATGTCAGGGATCAAATCCTTACACACATAGAGGTCAAAAAATGCCCCAAACCAAACAAACCCAAGAAAATACCAAATTCCCACAGCAAAAAAAACAACAAAGGAAGAAAAAATTCTACTTAAATCAAGAATTCAGAGAAAACAGCACACCCCAAACCAGCAAGAACTCTTTAAGTAAAACTGGTCTTACAATACCAATCTTTATTCAAGATGGACTGAAAATACTAGTACCCTGAAAACAGAAATCAAAAATATTCCACTTTGTCAGGATTAACCATTTAAAAAATGAGCTCCAGCTTATTTCAAGTACATATATATTTGAAGGCAACAGAGAATGTAATGATCATTTTTATGTGTGTGTATACACCCATTTATATTGTAGATATAAAGCATGTATACAGGTATTTTGCTGCCACCTTGTGAACAGTCTCTGAGTAGAAAGGATTAGTTCACTCAGACCCAATTCTTCCTTATTCACATTTAGCTCAACAGACTTTAATATGCTTTTTAAACAGGTACTCAGTGCTAGATGGCTGAATCCAGTGCTTAGTGCAGAAAACATTAAAAGGCTGAGTAAAATAACTCTTGAGTCTTCCACAATTTCCATGCACTTTTGTGTCACAGTTTACTGCCACAACCAGTGTGGAAAATATCACTAAATTCTTTCTGATAAAAATATTGCAGCTTTGCATCCAAGTTGTATAGCTGTCTTCAAAACAGAGTAGCCTGGTGTCTGGAAAATAAGGAATAAAAGATGAAGTAAATGTAATAAAGTGTTTCGTCTGAACCAGATTGTGATAAGGAATAGTAAGCTTTATAAAAAAACCCACAACAACAAACAAAAAACTCTGATCAAAGTAAAACCACACACACACAAAGACCCTGCCTGTGTTTTTAGTCTAATCTACCCTAGAGAAAATGAAATTAAAATTTATCAACCTTGCAGTGTTTCCATTTCTCCACAAATATAAATCAAGAGAAAAATAGGAGAGAAATCACACATTCCTCATACACTATTCAAGGGAGCACAGAATTTAGTTCTGTATTTCACATTTCCTACCATGGTTGTGTTCACCCACTAAGATAATGCCTCAATTTCCCAGCTGCATAGATAGCACTTACTAGCCTCATCTTTAGAAATATACAATCTAAATTTAAATAAAGTCTAGAATTTTGCAGAGGACACCTCTCAGGAAAATACAATCGCTTTAACACTTGACATGTGTTCCACCAGATTCAACTCCACTCCAGCAAAATGAGAGCTATAATAAGTAGGACTTTCTTATGTGTATCT
>NW_008668190.1:15589-19152 GCF_000695815.1 Acanthisitta chloris
TCTCAAAATACAGACTCACATCCCAGTCACGAGGTAATGAAGACAAGAGCAGCACATCTATACCCTCACTACCAGCACCAATTAGTCAACACTGCACTTACAGCTTCTGCATCGTGCTCAAGCCCAATGTCATGGTGCTCCCGTTCATCATCCCGGAATTGCTTTATTACCTGTAGAAACAGCAGGGAATTAATAAGTCTGCTTTGCAGAGAAATCAAGGCAGCTAGAATACAAATGCTGTTTACCATTGTGTGCACCGTGGCAAGCTGAGGTATCTCACAAACTTCTCAACTTGAATCTCCAATTCAGCAAGAAAGGAATTATGTACAGCATTCCCCAAACCTGAAGTTCTTTTAATAGCGTCCAGAAATGTTTTTAAGACCAAGCTACTGTTTAACCTATCACTCTCTTTTTCACTGTTTAAAAAAAACCCTATAGTCATAACTTGTAATGCTGATTAGTTTCACACATACCCATTGTTCTGACAACTTGAATAACAAAGTGAAGGTCTCTGACTTGCCAATCAGCAAGGGTGTTTCTCTGTAAGCCAACTGGGCTTCTGTCCATTCAAGCATATTCTAAAGAACTTTTTTTCCTCTTTAGTTTTTTTTGACTAGGACAAAAAGGTTTAAAGCGTTTTCTCTTGAGATGTCTGCAGACAACGAGGATTGCTTAGTGAAGTGCTCATTGCTTACAGACACCCAAGCACTGTCCCTACCCAACAGCTTTGCATTTGCACTTGGTTCTTCCTCACACTGACACTGTCAACTCTGCTTAGCCTTCTCTCTTCCTTTTGTGCCCTCTCGTTATTTTCAGGTGTGGTATCTCCCCTGCACACGTCTGCACCACCAAGGAGACTTCAGATACTATTTCTGTCACAGACTCTTCTCTTGTATCTTGTCACAAGAAGACACATCTGGTGTGATCGGATTTTGCTACACACTAAACTCTGCACAATCAAACACACTGACAGTCAGCAAGGCTGGAAATAAGCTGGATGTGCTGCGTGTGGAAACACATCAATGTGTGACTTGACGCCTGAAATGCTTGGGAAATTATTTTCTCACAGAGCTAACAAACATCAGCTCCTTACACACTCTGAGCAGCACCCAGGACTAGAAGCTGAGCAGGGTGCTGGCTGGCAGCAGGCTTGGTGTGAGCCAGCACTGTGCCCAGGCAGCCAGGAGGGCAAACCCCATCCTGGGGTGCAGCAAACCCAGCGTGGGCAGCCAGGCAGGAGAGAGGATCATCCTGCTGCATGCAGCATTGGTGTGGCCTCCCCCAGAGCACTGTGTGCACTGCTGGGCCTTGCAGTTCAAGGAGCATGTGAAGGCACTTGAATGCATTCAAAGGAGGGCAACAAAGCTACTACGCAAACATATTTCCTCCTTTTGTTTCCCCTCTAGACCTTTCACAATTAGTCAAAATTAGAGCACAATTCTCCCACCCAGAAGAGAAACACTGAATTACTGCAAACATGCTGAAGGTAATCCAACACACATTTTGGTTCTGGGGCTTGATCAATTTAGTGCTGCTGAAGGAAAAAAAAACCCCTTTTATCCTAAAAGTTTCTGTTGACTTCAGCGTTCTAAGTGATAGAACAAAAAGAGTTGAGCATGTTATTTTAAAGACTAAAGTCACATTAGATAATAACTTGGTTAAACTACTTTTTAAGTCATAGTTAAATACCTGCAATAGTTCTTTGTATTTTTCTGGATCTTCTTCCATAAGAGTTCGGATCTGGTTGTTGTAGTGGTCTGATATACTCTCTTCCACTGCCACTGTGCAAGCCATTGCACCTTTCTTTCCAAGTAAAGCACTTCCAGCCCCTGTGATTGTGGTACCAAATATATGAAAACAATGAAATCTAAAGGAATACAAATAATTTGCACATTTGAAGACTTCACAACAATAATAGTAAGAATACAAACTCACCTAAAACAAAACCTGCTACATTCCAGAAAGGCAATAAAGCAGTAGGTCGAACTCTGTATGCAACCATGAGTTCATTGAACTTTTTCAGGTGGTCTTTTTCTTGATTCCACATTTCCTGCAAAAGAGACAAATCACAGTGAAATATAAACCCACAAAAGTTAAACGTTTCCAATAAAACTAATGAATGCAAAGAAAACCAAAACAGCTCAGACCACACACACTGTGATTGCTGAGGTAACACTATAATGTCACAGAGAAGAAATGGTGATGAAGGGCAGATGAGGAGTTATAAAAGGGCAACATAAAAACATTTTCAGCATAGGTGTCTGTGACAACACTACAGTAACTGTAGAAATCACAGAATCACAGAATGGTTTGGGTGAGAAGGGACCTTAAAGTTTATCTACTTTCAAGCCCAAGCCATGGGCAGGGACACCTTCCACTAGACCAGGTTGCTCCAAGCCCCATCCAACCTCACCTTGAACACTTCCAGGGATGGGGCAGCCACAGCTTCTCTGGACAACCTCTGCCAGTGCCTGCGCAACCTCACAGTGAAGAATTTCTTCCTAACATCTAATCTAAACCTACTCTCTGTCAGTTCAAAGCCATTCCCCCTTGTCCTGTCACTCCAGACCCTTATAAAGTCCCTTTAAAATATGTAGTTTTGGTTAACATCCAAGTCTCAAGTGTTGGCCATTTTTGAGAGCTCTGGACAAGCCAGTGCCTGCGCAACCTCACAGTGAAGAATTTCTTCCTAACATCTAATCTAAACCTACTCTCTGTCAGTTCAAAGCCATTCCCCCTTGTCCTGTCACTCCAGACCCTTATAAAGTCCCTTTAAAATATGTAGTTTTGGTTAACATCCAAGTCTCAAGTGTTGGCCATTTTTGAGAGTCTTGTAACAGCTTCTAACAGCATTTTCAAAAGCGCAACCTCACAGTGAAGAATTTCTTCCTAACATCTAATCTAAACCTACTCTCTGTCAGTTCAAAGCCATTCCCCCTTGTCCTGTCACTCCAGACCCTTATAAAGTCCCTTTAAAATATGTAGTTTTGGTTAACATCCAAGTCTCAAGTGTTGGCCATTTTTGAGAGTCTTGTAACAGCTTCTAACAGCATTTTCAAAATAACATTTAAAGCTATTATTTACAAAGTAAAGCTCGGTGCTTATAGATAGCAATAATAATAATTTCTCCCAAAGGTACATGCTGTTTCTGCAGTCTCTCACCAGTCTACATGTGTGCCTGGTGGCTAGTATTGGGAACTTCCTTACCAAGTAATCCAACCTCCCTTTATAAACCCACCTAGAAAAAGACGGACAGCCTCACCGATTTCACCTTCATCCAACCGCTGATAATCAAATGCAAATTAAACAAGGCACAGCACTCGTTCCTAGGCACTTACCTGGATAATCGGCCCCACGCTCGACCTGCCCAGCACGGCCATCTGCCCCGCGTAAATGCGGTTCGCCCCGTACTCCCCGGCATGGTCCACCCGGATGATGCGGTCTATGACACGCTTGTTGATGCCCCGCAGAGTCCCCCGCGTGCTGCACAGCCGGAGGGAAGCTCGTCCCCGCAGACCTGTCGGAGACACAATGGGAACATAACGGTGACACGAGCGCTGCCA
>NW_008668191.1:0-9389 GCF_000695815.1 Acanthisitta chloris
CCCGTCCCACCCGCTTTTTCTTTTCTTCTTTTTTTTTTCTTTATTTATTTGAACACACTGAGCCGCAGCTTGGGTGTAATCCAGGCGTTTTAGAGAGCTTCCTTAGCATGTCAGGGATGAGTAGCCGTGAGGAGCTGGCGGGGAAGGGGAGTTCATTGATTCAGACGCGGACCGGTCTGTGTTCGCCTCCTCGAGTCAGCTACAGCGCTTCAGTTCGTTCAAAGCCCGATTCCAACTGCTTGCGCCTGTAGTTTGCAGAGGGGAGGCAGATACGGAGGTTGTAAAAACTATTAGGAAGCAGTAAAATTAGCAGCCCCAGTGCGTCTGAGGGGAACGGCATTAGAGGAGAAGTTGCCGACTTCCGAATAGCGGTGTCACCAGAAGTTTTCCTCCTTGCCATACAGCCGGAGGTTCTCTTTCTCCCTGCTCCGCAAAGTTACCCTGTCAGGGAAGGGACAGGTTCTCTCTGTAGTCGTCGTTAAAGAAGATGTGCATAGTTAGAAACTCTGTGTGTGAAGAAACGACTTCCCACTGCAGCAGTCGATTCTAAGGAAACTTTTAATTTTGTGCTTCAAGAAACCTGGTTACTTCTTGGATTACTTTTCTACCTTGGTTTAGAAGGTATGGTAGCGCTGCCAGACATTCTGCTTCCTAAATTGCTACAAGTTATTAATATTGTGTCAAAAAATAGTAATTTATGATTGCAAGTTATCTCATAAAAAGTGATGTTTTGTGAGATGTATGAATTTTTAGATCAGCATGGCCACTGTTTTGAACTATGTAAATAATTGTAGAAGTATATGATGTTGTTTCTTTTTACTTTTTCCTTCTCTTTCCCCCTTTTTTCTTCTTATTTTCTCCCCTTTCACTGAGTCTTCTTACATATATAAGTGCAAGTAGTGTTTTCAGAGGACTTTGCATGGGGATCAGAAATTAGAATTAGAGCTTCCTGACTACTTATTTTTGGTTTTAATACCTGGATGCTGCCAAGGTTATATCCATATGCATTTACTGTCCAGACATGCAAAAAAACCCCACCTAAATGAAATAAACCAGGTATATAACCCTGATTATATTTTGTGCATTCACATTAACAACCCATTTGCTAGACTTTAATAGTTTAGTTTTAAAATTTGAAGCTGTAATGCATTGTAAGGTCCAAATCCTTTAAAAGACGCACTCTGTTAGCTTCGGTTGGCTGCTCGCATCAATTGTAACTCACATGCATACTAGAGTACCATGCAGTAGGACTCTCTATTAAACATTATAAATTATCACTGAAATGTAAAGAAAAGACATATTAATATACTGCATTTAGAAAGAAGTACTGAAATTCCTGTTAAATACTTGGAAAGACTTTATCTGAATCAGCTAAACCCCAGGGGTATGTTCTGAGTGGCTTGTGGCACTGCTGTCTCACCTTGCTAGTGAATCGCTAGTGAATAGTTTGAGCTGTTTAGAGCCTTATTGAAATAGACAAATGAAGGATGGGGTGGCTTTCTTATAAGAAAATGTAGTTGCTTCTGAATTTTCCAAACCAAACTTTGTTTATTCTTTGTTCTCTTCCCCACTGAGGGAAATGTTAAGTCCAAAAAGTGAGAATGAATTTGTTCATGTTATCATGCAAACGCCCAGTATTCCCCTTCATGGGTTGATGTAACACTAGCATACAGTAGTTGATGCTATGTCTCTTTTACGAAAGGCGTCATCACTCTTGTGCAGAAGCTTCTTTCTAATATTGACATGCTCTGCTTTGATTTTAACTCATAAATGTTTGCCTAAAAACTGAATTAAAAATACAGGATATACTGCTTAGACTGCCTTATGCCCCCAGCTTCTCAGGATACCTCAATCTTTAGCAAAGCTCTGCCAGGTTTTATTTTAATGGTTGTATGCCTCATCCCTTTATCAAAGCCTTTGAAACTGATGTCTATGGACATGAGAAACAAAGTGCAGTCCAAGTGCAAGACCAAGAACCCTTAAAATGAGAGCTGTCCTTGTGAGAGCTGTTTTTAGCAGAACTGTATGGGGGAAAGTGTCCAAAATACTGCAGAGCTCTGCACTTTACTTAGTTCATGTTTCTGTTATCCCAGACGTGCTTTCAGCCTGAAAGATTTTCTCACAAATACTACTATTGGTGACTAGTCATGTGCTCTTTATTTTCTTGAGTAAATGAAACTCAGAACTTGATAATATTGCAAGTTTTTTTAAAAAATATAGAAATAGAAATTATATACCTAATAATATGGTAAATTTAAGATAAAAAGCCAAGAAGAAATCAGGTTTATCCACCGAGTGAGAAGACTGACCAATCTGAAGTCAATGGAAGTCCAATGCTGGACATCCTCAGCAGCCAGGATTTCAAACCTAATGTGCTGATACTTCTACCTACTGTGTATGGCTTCCAGGGGGAATGATGGGAATGCAGAGGCATAGTGTGAAGTTGTACTGACTGTCCTAATTAGGAAGGACTGATGGACCCTGGTGTTTAAAGAGGGATCACTAATGTAAAGGGCCAATGTAATGATGGGAAAACAGGGTAGAGGACCCTTGTCTCTGTCCCTCATGCTTCCAGTAACTGCAGAAGCTTAAGCACTGATCCTATGTGCATCATTTATCCCAGCTGAGTATTTCAGGGTGGCTGCTTAACTCGAAGTGAGCAAAGTGAGTTGGTGGATTTTTAGTATGTCCCATACTCAGGAATTGTTGTAGAGAGACAAGCTTGTCATGCAGCTCTGACTTTCCACCTCAGCTCCCGACTGCCAGTACTCCCTCTGAGAGTGATTTGGTTGCTTGTTTCCTTACTTAAGCATGAACAATACCTTTCTCATTTGTGTTGTATACAGTGTCATACAAAAAAAATGCAAGTCTCAATCTCAGCATTACTGTAGCAGTTTTCCTTTCCCTTGTGGACCTTAATACCAAAAATCTGGTCTGCTTGCCACTTCCACTGCATAGCAGTGCAGAAATATAAGTGGAGAATCAATCCAGAGAGTTTTACAAAATGCAAAACTTCTTTCTCATCATTAAAACTGGATAACTCCACCATGAAGCCAAAAAACATTTCCAGGCATATTTTATTTGAGCTTAGGTACTTCTTATACTAATGCCACAATCTTGCAGAAAACAAGGAAATGGACCCATTTCAGCAACAGAAAACAAGGGCATAATGAATCATCTGAAATGATCTTCTGGCAGATCATTTTTGGCAACATTCTCTTAAAAAGTCCAGAGGATATCAAAAGTCATGGATCATAGCCTAATTGTGTGGCTCTTTGTCAGGAAAAACTTTCACTGAAGACTTGTGGGATTGGGTTTTTTTCTCCTGTTTTATGTGCAAGAAGAGCTGAGTCCATAGTGAATGTTATTGTTTTTCAGTCAAGATTCACATATGTACTTGATTACATTTTGACCAGTCATTATTTTCTACTATTATTAAAAGTAATAGAATTAGACCAAAGAAAACACTGTAAAGTAGTAGAATGTAGTGTGGGATCTTTGGAAAAAATTGTCAACCTTATGAGAGTAAGGCCGGATGCACTGCTGGCACTATAGTGGGCTCCCCTGGAATTCCTCTCACAAGCGACAAATCCCAGTTTTTCAGCAAGTATAAAATCACTCAGAAAGAAAGGTTTGGGAACAGTTTTCTTCTTCATGGAATCTTTCCACCAAAAAAGAAGGGAGAGGAGGAGCCTGAACTGCTGGACAAACACTGTTGGGTTAAATGCAGTTGCTAGTTACCTTCAGAAGGATACCAGGAATACATTATGTCAGTTGAGGAGTGAAAGGTGTGGGCTCTCAACAGGTTTTTTTCTGGGACTATGATTCTTTGGGAAGCCTTTTAAAATGTTTGCAACTCAATGCAAGAGTCAAAAGAGGAATTCATCACTGGTATTTTTTCTGTAATCTGAAGATTATTCCCTCCCCCCGCACCCTCCCAACTCCGAAGCTGAGGAGGAACAGCATTTAGAGATGAGTATGAACACCATCTGAAGCAAGGCAGACAGCCTCTTGTCAGCTTTATGGCGTTTTTTGAACAGGAGGCAACTTCAATACCTCCCACTCATCCAAAACAGTTGCAGAAGTTTTATCTCCCCAGTGGCTATCCTGCAAAACGGACTGACTTCAGCTGGGAAACTCCCTGATTCTTAGGTCAGCTGTGGCTTGTTGTCCCTAAGGCCATAATCTATACATTAACCACAACTTGGAGTCAACAAGAGTTTTGTTTGCTCTCTAAATTTAAGCAGAATTATGTTAGCTTCCAAGGGTACATTGTGATGCATCTTTATTAAAAGCTCATCAACTTCTGCCTCACCTTTCTCCTTTAAGACACACCTCCTTTCACACTTCAAGCTGGTGAACAAGAGGAGATTGCAGGGTTTATTCGTGCTAAGCAGGTTGCTACCAGCGCACTGTGGTGGATGCAAAAGTAGATCCTAATTCCAAAAAGACACATGCTTGTTCTTAGCTGTGTTTGTACCATCGCAAATTCATGGGGATAGGACAGAGCAGGCCAGTGACCTGCATGGTGTGCCCATGCTTCTTGTTTAAATGCCTCAAAAGACCACTCAGACTGCAGGTTTCAATGAGCAGCCGCACTGAAATCATCATTATTTTTTTAAGCAATGAGAACTGTCCACTTCTTCAGCTTATTTTCCTTATTTCATGTGAAAGATTTACGTTTCTTCTTCTGATCCCACCTGCTCTAGCTTTCTCAGTAAAAGAGAAACTTCCTCTATAAGAGAGATTTGATTCCCCCCCGAATTGCTTCATTTTTCCGCTTGTTTCAACAAACTGAGAGCAGAGGAGCAATTGCAATAGAAAGCTGGAATTGTCCATAGTGGATTGGATCCAAAATATTTGCAAAAGCAGAGTGAATTAACTGAAACATGTAGTCTGGAGGAACTTGCTAATTCATTTTAATTTAGGAGTTATTTTAGGGTTTATTTGGGGGGAATGTTAGTGGTGTTCGTCTATTCTCTAATATGCTTATTCAGGCCGGTAATCTCCTTTAATAATCCATAACAGCTTGAGCAGTTTGAAGGGAAATTAGGAAGCAATTCTGTGATCGTGAAGCAGAGTTACTGAAACCTCCTATAATTTGGACAAATTGTCTACTGATATATTGTTGGGGATACTTGGCAATAACAATTCTAGACATAAAGGGGTCCTTTTATGTTTCCTCTGTTGCATATTTAGACACACTGTGCTAAGGACATCCTATGCTTTTTAAATCACATTTATAGATACAAAAAGTACAGTTTTGCATCTGATGTTTGCCTTCTCATGAGGGAGAGCCCTGGAACAATATCTAAGAGCTCAATTTGGCCACTTGAGAATGTGCTGTGTTCTTAGATTGAGTGCCTTAATTTACACCCCTCACCTTTTTAGTCAGTTTATTTATAAGATGGAAATGTGTGCATTTTCTTTGTCATGGTGAATTTATTCCACTTTTCTGCTTGATTTTTAGTGAATAAAGGTGACAGGGTTTAATGAGTTAATAAAATCTGGCCTTAATTAGGAAAATTACCTTCATATTTTTCTCATATTGTGGAAACAATTTATAATGACTCTGGTTGCGATTCAAGAAATTGAAGGAAGAACCTTTTTCATATTTGCAATGATATCAAGGCCAGTCATTTGCACACAAAGTCAATAAAAGAATGGATTTTCTTTTGTTATCTCCTTTAGCGATGAATTGTTACACGAATATAGCTCAAGCCCAAAGAATGCTAAGAAGAGAGAGTATGGTAAACACATATATATGATACAAGATGCACTTTTTATCATTTGTCAGTTCTTTGAAAAAAGAATTCCCAAAGAACTGAGAATTATGTAGGATCTGTGAGACAACTTTTTTTACACCCTCACAATTGTTCACTAACATGGAAATTAATTTTACATGTGCCAGACATATAAATGTTTCACATCTGCACTGTTAGCAGAGTTCTTTTCTTAATCTTGTGTCTTGAATTACAGTGCTTCCTTCATTTTGCAGACAGGAGCTCTCCATTGAAATTTCACTGTATGCTCATAATTGTATTGTCAATTCGTGTAGTTAGCCAGAATTTACACTAGGCAGGAATAGAGAAATGATTGAATAAACTAAACATCTCCCTAGACTTTGTAGAAAATGCTGAATATGGAACTAGTGTAGAGGGAGAGAAATTGATCCACTGAGTTTTAACCTTTTTTCTGTTTGAATGCAGTCCTTTAAAAGACCTGGAGGTGTTTGTTTTGGTTTGGTTTTATTTTTTTTGTCAAACAGAAATGGAAGGACATTGAAGTGCTTATTATGACTCTCAGTTTAGTTTTCAGAAAGGACCACCCCTCATCTTTGTAGTTATTATTTACATTGAACTGTGTGATGAGGCGGAAATTAAAAATAGAATTTAAATGGTTCTAAAGTAGAGTCATTCACAGAGATTGTGAAGTGTAGCATATTAAATTACAATAATAAAACTAATTATCAGCTGCTGGCTGAGATGTTGGATGCTTTTAATTAAAAATATTTTGCAGGATTCTAACAGTTTTCTTCAAGTATTTCCATTGGTTGTACAATACGGATTACCTTTTCTTCATGTTTAACAATCTTCCTGTTGCATGTTCAGTCATATGTAGCACATTTGTATGGGAAGTTACAGGTCTGTTTAAATATATATCTATATATATATAAAGTCCTTTGTGCAAAAGCGAGCTAAATGTTAAATCCTTTTACAAAGGTGTCTTTATTCACCTCCTCTCTTGGTTGTTGACTTGAAGACCTTGAGTTGTGGATGCAGGAGACTTGGTTCTGCTAGGTCGAGACCCTCTGGTGCAATTAGAAATGCAGCTGTGCTATCATTCTGCAGGTACATGCAACTCCCAACTTAAACCCCAAACGAATGATGACACATACCTGATGATGTAGCACTCCTAACCTGTTGTTAATGTGTAGATTCTCCTATCAGGTATGTTAAGAGCTATAGGTGTTTAATTCTAGTGTTTTCCTGGCTGCAGCCTCATTTTGCTTTATTAATTTGTTTACTCAGCTTCTTTTTACATGTCGTGGGTGGTTGAATCTAGGACCCGTTTTCCGAGCTTTGCTTCAATTTAGGTTTTAAAGTGGATTGGGGTTTTAGGGTTTTGGTTATAGGTTTGGATTTTTAGTTTGCTAAAGCTTCAGCCTATGCGATGAGGAGCCAATGAGACATGTCAAAGACCACAAAGACGAGACGTGCTCACACACCAGCACTCAGTTAGGGCCAGCTGCTCCAGTGACCTGTGCGAGCGGTCCCTTTTCCTGCCATGGGGCTGCTTGCATAAGCAAGGGTTGAGAAATCAGCCCTTTCCCCAAGGTAGCTGTGAAAGCAAGGCTGGGGTTTACTCTTTGCTTGTTTGCTTTATCACAATTAACCCAGAGCCTTCACCGCTGAGGAACACATGTTCCCCTTGCTTTTTGTATTTGCAGAAGCACCTGCAGAACATCAGGTCCGTTGTAGAAAGCTTCTTTCCCTCCCCCTCAAGACTTTGTGAGCTTTCATTTTCTGCTTTGAGGCTTTGTGAAAAAGTGTACTTGCCCCTGTAGGGTGTACTCAAGACAAAGTGTTCCTTCAGGGACCTTTCTGTCTGCTCAGCAAGGCTGCACCTACAAATTGTCAGGAAACATGCTGCTGATGTGGTATATGTTTATGGACTCCTTGCAGCACCAGAGGTAGAGCTCACTGTAGATGGAAGGAGAGCTCTGAGCTTAGGTGTGCTGGTCTAAATCCAAGGTGGCACACAAATGTCAACATTTGTGATTTCATTTCCATGCCAGAAATGAGGTTCCATTTTGCTGGGTGTGGCACACGTCTTGTCCCAGAGAAATCAGTACGTATGGAGCTTGGGAAACAGAAGAAAACAAAATATCTAGTCTTTGGCAATGGATTAGGTCTTTCCACTGAACTACAGCAATGGCCCAATCTTGCGATCTTTTAATATCCTAAGAGAGCGGGTTTGTAGGAAGACTGACATGCTTACAATGTTTGTTTGAATTGATGAAGCACTGTATAAATGCTAAGCATTCATTTTCTTGACAAGGAGGTTTACTTTTGAATTTGCATTGTAAAATGGGAGATGAAATAATAAACCAAGAGATGCAAACAATTAATTTGCCGTATTCTGAAAGATTAGAAAATCATGACCTTCCAATGACTTCTTCATGTTTACATGTGGAATTCTAAAACATCCCAAATCCACTTCTGTTTGTCATTGACATTGTGTATAAATGGAGCAGTACCTCAGTGATTCACGTGGTGTATTTTGATATTTTATTAAGACATAGGGCAAGTTATATTGTAGAGACAGTTTCAAGGAGGGAAATCTGTCACATGCAAATTTTCTTTGCGCATAAGATGGCAACATGGACAAATGCTGCTAATTTTGATCCAAAAGTTTTGTGTGACCATGGTCAGTTAGGTGCTTCCTTATTTAAAACTAGGTCAGCATAGCCCTTTAGGGGTCTTGTGTGTTGATTGTTAATTAGCTTAAGATTGCAGCATTTGACTATTTTTCCAAAGTATTTTGGTAGCTACATCTCTGAGTCTGGTATTCATAGTCTGAAGAGGAAAACACACAGGTTAGAGCTCTTTATCTGAACAACCTTGAAGAAGTAGTTTCATCTGTTTTGAAAGGAATTTTGTCTGTTTTGTAGCTCTTGTAATAAGGGGGCAAACTTTGAAGCTATTTGTATTCCTAAATAGAAGAATTACCTGTTATCATCTAGGTGCTGATCCCTTTCCTGCTATAAATGAGAGCAACACACGTTCAGCATTAGAGCACAAGATTGCTTCAGTCAGGTGCCCAACCCAGCTTTTGATTTCTAACTTCAGGCTGCCAAATTAGCTGCTAACCTAAACAGATGTGACTGCATTGAAGACAGCAAAGTCATGCACACTTCTTGTGCTACTGATACATTTGTTTCATAGATAAAACTGAAACAATGAAAAATTGCAAAACGTCTTTTTCTTACCAAACCAAAACAGACAGTTATTTAGGACTTCATGCCATAAACATTTCTAAAACATTGTTCTTTTAGATAAATCATTGTAAAGATATGTTAATTTATAAATTGATAAAAAGTAGATGCTTTGGTGCAAATCCTCATATCCGTACCTAGGGGCCTGTTGTTTTCTGGGAATTCAGTGACAACGTTTCTGGTGATTCTAGAGCAGTGGAGGAAAGGTAGGAAAAACAGGGCATGGTTTCCTATTCATTGATTTACCATACCAAAGGCAAAGGGTTATATTCTACTCTTAGCACTTAAAATTTAGCCCAAGACATGCTATGCTCAAGTCCAGTGTGAAAAACCTTTTAACAGACACAGAGCCAAAACCTGCGCAGGGCTGTCACTGTAGAATTGGGTGGGT
>NW_008668192.1:0-2365 GCF_000695815.1 Acanthisitta chloris
GCAGAGAGGACAATCCCTCCCTCACCTGTAGGGCTGAGCCCAGCACACAGAGGGGGTTGAGTTGACAGCTCACACAGCCAAGTCATGTGAAGCTTCTCACCCACCAACACCCCCAAGAACTTCTCCTCAGGGTTACCACGACCTTTTCAACTATTAATTCCCATCCTTCTGCTTCCGTCGCCTCCTGCATTACCAAGTCCTGTTTTCTCCCCTGGAAATGGATTTTGAAGAACATCATCTTACAGCAAATTTTCCTTTCCATCTTGTTGTTTATTAGGCACTTAAAGGCAGAGCTTGTAATGCAGCCATTGATCGAAGCAGCGATTGGAGAGACGTGAGCACATAAAGTAGTCCCAGCCCTTCCATAATGGAGCGAGATCGTTTGTAAGGGATGCAATGGAATTAGGGTTGGGAGCCAATCAACTCACCCTGGGTGGAAACCTTTGAATCACTTTCATACATTTCATAGGAACCAAATCTGTCCTGAGTTCTTTGAAGTCACCACGAGCTGCACTCACAGCCCAACTGTGTCCTGGGCTGAATCCCAAGGAGTGTGGTCAGCAGGTCCAAGGAGGAGATTCTCCTCCTCTGCTCTGCTCTGGTGAGATCCCACCTGGAGATCAACCTATGTGGGCAGAGAGGTCTCAGCTGCTCCTGCCTCACTGCACATGGAGAGTGTGTGGAGAAACACTCCCAGACAGACCCTGGGGGTGATGGTTGAGGCTCACCATGAGCTGCAGTGTGAGCTCACAGCTCAGAAACCAACCATGTCCTGGGCTGAATCCCAAGGAGTGTGGGCAGCAGGTCCAAGGAGGTGATTCCCTTCCTCTACTCTACTCTGGTGAGATACACCTGGAGTGCTGCACACAGTTCTGGTGTCCTCAATGTGAGAAGGACATGGAACTGTTGGAGGAATTCCAGAGGAGACCACAGAGCTGATAAGAGGACTAGAGCACCTTACCTAGGAGAGAGTTGGGGCTGTTCAGCCTGGAGAAGAGAAGGTTGTGTGGAGACCTCAGAGCAACATTCCAGGGTCTGAAGGGCCTAAAGAGAAGCTGGAGAGGGATTCTTGCTTAGGAACTGCAGTGATAGGACAAGGAGTAATGGGAATAAATTGAAAGAGGAAAGTTCAATGAGATATTAGAAGAAAGTTCTTTTGCTGTGAGGGTGGTGAGACACTGGCCCAGGGAGACTGTGGCTGCCCCAACCCTGGCAGTGTTCCAGGCCAGGTTGGATAAAGCCTTTGAGCAACCTGTTCTGATGGGAGGTGTCTCTGCCCAGGACAGAGGTTTGGCACTAGATGGTCTCTAAAGTCCATTCCAACCCCTTAACGTACCGTTAAGACCATCCATGGGATGAGACCAACAGTGTGAGGGTCAACAAGGCTAAGTGCTGGATCCATCACTTAACTCACAACAACCTCATGGAATGCTCCAGGCCTGGAAATTAGTGGCTGGAAAGGTGGAAAAGACCTTGGAGGTGCTGGTGGCAGTGGCTGGACATGAGCCCAGGTGTGCCCAGGTAGGGAAGAGGTCAATGGGTCTTGGCTTGTACCAGTCACTGTGTGGCCACAGCCCCAGGGAAGGGATCACCATCCCCCTGTGGTGGCACCTGAGGCACCTCCAGGCCTGGGGGGGTTTGGGTCCCCAATCCAGGCCATGGAGGGGCTGGAGCATGTCCAGAGATGGGGATGGAGCTGGGAAGGGTCTGGAGCAGCAGGAGGAGCTGAGGGAGCTGTGGGAGCTCAGCCTGGAGAAAAGGAGGCTCAGGGAAGACTCCAGTTGGTGCAGCCAGGTGGGGATTTGGATCTGCTCCCAGGGATCAAGGGACAGGAGAAGAGGAAACAGCCCAAGTTGTGCACAGGAGGTTCAGGTTGGACATCAGGAGGAATTCCTTCATGGAAAGGGTTGTTCGAGCACTGGAATGAGGAACCAGGAGCTTCTGTTTTCCCAGCAGATAATTCCCTTTAGCACATCCCTCCTGAACTTCTTTCACCTATTCCATGCAGAGTGCTTGGAGCATGGATTTTCCATGGAATCCTGCTCATTTAATATCTCACCTGTTGTGGCTCTTCCTAGTGCTGTGGCTATGTCCTCAGTGAGGAAAAGAGCATTGAAAATGAGAATATCTTTGGAAAAAAAGCAATTTACCAGGAGATTTTGGGAAAGCAGGCAGGAGGGAAAGCTTCAGTGGGATTTGGCTGTGTCTGGCAGGAGGGAAAGCTCCCAGTGGGATTTGGCTGTGTCCGGCAGGAGGGAAAGCTCCCAGTGGGATTTGGATCCTTGTCTGGCAGGAGGGAAAACCTCCAGTGGGATTTGGCTGATCTGTGTCTGGCAGGAGGGAAAACATCCAGTGGGATTTGGCT
>NW_008668193.1:0-6933 GCF_000695815.1 Acanthisitta chloris
TATATACACACACACACATATATAATAACAGTCATAGTTTGTGCATCCTCATCTGAGAAGCATATTGGAAGAACTTAGTAATTTTCATTGAAAATAATAGGAGCTGTAAGGACTTGTGCTGAAATAACATTTTGGTATACGTAGGCAAAAGACTGGAACAAAGAAATAAGAATTCAAGAATTAATTTGCTGTTTTCAAATGCAGGCAATCTTTTTTAAAAGGTAAAGGTGCTGCTAAAATAAAATTTCACCAAATCCTGTATCTGCATTATTTGTCAGACTAAAACTCCCCCTGACATGGCAGAGATAACAGAACAGAAAAGTGGGACCAGCAAATAATAATCTCTGTTGTTACAGATACTTCAAATCTTTCAGATTTCAAATATTCCTAGGATCTCTTGAGATATGTAATTAGCTACCTGTGTGGCCTCTGTCAGATCTGTTTCACTTCTTTGGTTAAAGTAAATACTAAACTTCTCATAGAACCTCTACATGTTTGCAGAAGCAGCTTCAGTCTTCAAGTTTATTCAGTAAAAAAAAGTCTAAACAATACTTAGAGAGATGCTTGAGTTATTTGGACTGATCTAGCTTAACACTGAAACACTAGAAGTCATGGAACAGCAGTTCCAAGCCCTCCTGCCATGGGCAGGGACACCTTCCATTAGATCAGGTTGCTCAAAACCCCATCAAGCCTGGCTTTGAACATTTTCAGGGATGGGGCAGCCACAGCCTCTGTAGGCAACCTGTTCCAGGGTCACACCACCTCATAGTGAATAATTTCTTCCTAAAATGTAATTGAAAACTACTCTCTTCCAGTTTAAAAGAAAAAAGAAATCTGAAGAAAACACAGTGGTGATATCTGACCTGGTCCAAACAGCAGATCACATCTGCTTCAAGAAGATGGGATGTGTCCAGGCTCAAAGGACCCTCTCAAGGAAGTCTCCAACCCTCTGACCCCTTGTTGGGGGGCATGGGACAGACACATGAGGGTAAAAACCCAAAAAGCTGGATGTCACCATACCCATCCTTCCCTGTCTGCACAGCCAGTACAATGCAGTGAAAAATGCAGGATGCCCTGCAAACACAGTATAATCTAGTTCCTGAACCTACCTGGTTGCAGGACTGAGCACATGGATCCTTTTCTGATTTATTTGGCTATAATTGGCTCTGGCTTAGGCTATAAGAATTACTTGTGAAGACTTGTATGAAAAGCTACTCGCTAAGTTTACAGTCAACAGCTGAGGTGAGTTATTTCAGATGGGAAATGAGATATCAAAATCTTTGCTCTTCTATAGAAATGTCTTTTTGGTATCCCACAGTAGATTAGACTTTTCATGTGGTAAATGAACGATACCTTAATCACATATATCCTGAGAACGTTTAAACAGAATTAAATAGCTATTACTGTTACAAAGAACTATTAAATGAAGTATCTTCTATAAACTGACCACATCAAATGCAGTGAATACATGGCAGTAGTGGTGATTAGTCTTCAAGTCTTTAGTGATGTACGCAAATGTAGAAAGGTCTTCGGGGTCTTGTGCAGCACAGGAAATGTTACGGATTTCATGTTCAGCAATAATATTCTGTTTAAAAAGAAAATTCAGTCAATTTAGGCATTCAATTTAAAAGAGCCATAAAAGGTGTGGGTTTAGATTTGCATTTATGTTGATCTGCTGTACCAAAGTATTTCAGAAATGTCATAATAAGAAGAGATTTAATACACCTCATGTGTGATCTTTACACAGGTATTTGGAATTTTGACCCTCTCCAATTGCCAATAATCTGGTGGGAAATCATTATGTTCTAGAGTCTTCCCTACAAAGCTGCTTGTGCTTCGTACAGTTTATTCAGTATCCTTAGACAAAGAGATAACTTGCCTGGCATACAGCTACAAATACAGTTTCAAAGCACTATATGTGAATCTTATGAAGCTGCTGGTTTTTTTGTAGAATGATCACAATGGGACAGTGTTTCAGCCCACTGACAGACAGGATCTGGTGAAACCTAGCAGGCTCAATAGCCAGGGTTTTGCAAGTGGTGTTTGACCACTTTTAGGTACACTGTTTCAAGAGAAAAAAAACACCAAACAACATCACTTATAATTGAAACCCTGATTACTAAAAACATTACAGGAAGATCTGGCAACTTCTCTCCACTTACTGACAACAGCATCCTGTAAGAGAGATATAGGAAAATGAAACCGTTCATGCACCGAGCCACACTACTTGCAACAGCCAATGTAAGCTATAGCACACTACTGAGGAAGAGGTGGGGCATGTCTGTCCAATGAAATTAAAAAAAAGCTGTCTTAAAGCTTTGGAGAAAATTATGAATATTCATTACATAAATTGCTGATATGTAATTATTGTGTACAGGCCAAAGGAACCATGAAGCCAGAGAAGAAGATTATGCAGAGTGGCTTATGATTAGGCCTTGCTTCAGCAACACGCACGTTTCAAATGGTTAATTTAAACAGAAGAATGATTCATTGAATAGTTTACTTAGCAGTCAGTTTATATGCTTTCCTGAATTGTGGCCCTGCTGGCTGTAGCTTTGGCTTTTCCAAGTGACCAAGCCTGCTGCAGCATGACATTGCTACTGCACCATGGAACATGTGACACCTGTGGTGTTCCTCGCACAGCCACCGCTTGCTGCTGCCTTGGTGGCATCTGCCCAAGTTAAAACAATCTCTGAGCATCTCTGGTTTTCCCTCACCCCTCTCTTTTCCTTCCCACCTCCTTTCCACCCCCTCTTTTTTTTTTCTTTTTTTTTTTTTTTTAAGATGTATGCAACTAAAGCACTTTAGATGCTTTGCCATATCTTCTTTCATTTGCTAAGTGGCAACTTTCCCCCTTGCATGTAGGTGTCAGGTTATCGAAAAGACATATTAATATATCTAATTGAAGAAATCATGGCTTAGGAAAAATCTTAATAAAAAGCATTCCAAATTTTAAATTATGGGAAAAACAAGATAAGGAGACTGTTCCTGAAGAAATGAAATAATCCTCTTAAATTGCTGCAATATACTTGATTATTTCTGTTTAATGCATTATTCATACAAATGACAAAACCAGTACTTATGTTTCAATATATGCCAATTTATAATGACACGTATAATCTCTGCTTAACAATCACTTGCTTTTTATGTTACTTGAAGCATTTTATTTTCTTTGTTCTCAAATTGATAACTTTTACCCTCAATAAAGATTTTGATGAGAATTAGAATGATACTAAAACCAGTGATTTAGATACCCACAGACAGAGCTAGAATAAACTGTCATTGATATGGTGTTGGCAACATTGTAGTTCAGAAAGCAGGAAAAAATTAAAGCTTGGAAGGTCTTAAAATCATATGTGAAGTATTTATGCCAAATCATGAGCCACAATGTAATCACCTGAATTTATGCAGCATATGTGAAAAGAGCTCTGCTATGCTGAATCTTTTTCTAGGTGACCTGGGGTTGACACAGGGATTTGTACTTGAGTCAAAACTCACAGAGATTAATGTTTCAATTTTAAACCAACTGAAGTTTGGAAATATACATATATCAAGTTCGTTTTGAATAAAATAAAGTATACCTAAACTAAATCTTCTGGATGAAAACTTGTAGTGAAATTGAGTTTTTCCCTAGCTACTACAGGATAAACGCTCTGATCTCCTTTCAAAATTAAACACGTTTTCAATGCATATGTTCACTGTCTCCTAGGGTCACTACCTCAGTAGACCCACAGTCTTATTCTGTAGAAAGCAGAAGGCTGTGAACCACCTTGCTGTTCTGGGTATGCTCTTCAAGCATTGACTGACACTGTACAGCTGTTCTAAAAATTGTCTCTCAGTTTGGCAAGAGAAACCTTCAGCGCTTCTCAAAAAGCAGGGAAGCTGAAAGCCAGTTATGGTTCTGCCAAGGAAATACCTTGGAGAGACCAGGTTTTTGCTAAGCAATCTTCCTTGTGCTCGCCTACCTCATACCAGCCAATCTCCCTCCTGGCGGAAATCACCCAGAAGTTAAGGTGAGTTGTGAGCCACAAGAAAATTCTGCAAGTGTGCTTTTTCCTAAGCAGCAATTTCTTTCTGGCCTCGCTTGCAAGGAAATGGTGTCATGTCAAAGTGGTGTCATGCCAAGCTTCAAGGCGCCACTGAAATAGCTGTCGTGGAATGAGGTCAGGGCCCCCTCGTCACCTGAAACTTTGCCTGCTACGACTCAGAATACAAATTCTTAGCTTGGTGGCATAAAGGAAAAGGATGAACAGCCATGAGAGCTGAGTTTTCAAGCACAGAACTGCTAGCTACTTTTGTCATTAAAAAGTATGCGTTTATTGCTAAGTGGTGCCCAGCGCTGTCAACTATAAGCTCATACGGAAGCAGTACAAGTCTGAATAGGATCTCACCTTAGTGCTAATCTGTTTTGGGTCTTGAAGGAATTGGAAACAGCACACTGTGGACAAGGATGATAACAACGCTTCTGGGAGAGTTGCAGGCTATTACCTGGTTTTTACAGAAGGGAAAGGCAGTGCAGATTTTGAACTGGAGAGAAAGCAATCTACCACTCGAGAAAAAACACAGGACTCTGGCATTATTTACCTCCATCAAATACATCCATTGCACTACTAGGCATAAGGTTTCAGTGGGACTTGTCTAGAGTCATCTAACGCAATTTGCCAAACTTCTTTCAAGTTCCCATCTTATATAAGATTCTATGCACTGTGCAAAGAGACACAGGAAGCTCCTTTTGTTCTCTGGATTTTTTTGGTAAACCTAAGGACATCACAGTTAGATCCTTTATGCTACAGAGATTTAAGAGCTGAAAACAGCCTTATCCAAGTTAGCGTTAATAGCATTACAATGTCCTGATTTATGCCCTGCACATCAGAGAACATAAAGGAAATGAGGATTGTAGAAGCTCAGTTTTGAATCAATGGGAGAAAAAGGAGCTGACAGGAATCCCTGGCCTCTCTGCTCTGGCAAATATGCCAGACTTGACACAACAATAATTTCACCTCACTTTTTCTTTTATGCCATCTTCTAACTCTGAATGTGCTTCCACACTCTTGCAGAAGTTCACAAATCTGCTTCCATCCTTCACTTAAAACCCAGTTCTAGTTAAACACCTTCAAAAACTGATTGATTTGGCAAGTGTGACAGATACTGGGTTAGGTGTACTGTGTGGTCTGAATGTTCAGCAACACAAAGCTGCTATAGACATTATTAACCTGGTCAGATAGCTGGGTTGTCAGATTTATTTTTTATATTGCTTAGTGAGTTTTGGTCACATAACAGGAAAGAATTTCTTTTCTATTCATATGAAAGCATCAGTATGGACTGCATTTTCTTGCCGTTTTAGACATCCAAAGAAGAGAAATTCATGTATTACTTTACTCCTGCTTACAGAGCTTGTACACTTCGGTTAAGCAGTAATCCATTGCTCTATCTGTCACTGAGTTCTCTGATCTCTCAATTTCTGCTTTTGAGTTTTAGGTTAAGTTTATTTTTAAGATTTTGAATGTGTTTTAAAACATAAGAAACAAAGCACAGGAGCATTGCCACACAGGAAGATGAAAAAAATATGGAATAACAGCTGTTAAGAGGCTGCTGCAGTTCAGGGAGGTAAATGGCTACTACTAGAAAAACAGCTCGCAGAGAGGCTCTGGCATTTTAAAAGGACATTCAAGGCTCATGCTTCTTATTCTTGCATCTTTATTCTTCATTGAGACATCTCTTTTTTTTTCCCCAAAAAATTGTATTAATGCAAAAAAAAAAAAATATATATATTCTGCATATTTAAGGAACTGTATAGAGTAGAAAATGGTAAAGGATTCCACAGAGGCTCCCTGCCAAATGTCTTTTGTGATAAGCTTGCCTTTTAATGGCAGAACGTTGGACACAATGTTCTCCAAATAAGCAATTAAAGCTGCTTTGCTTGTCCTCCAGATTGAGTTTCTGGCAAATGACAATGACATTACATCCATTTTGGAGAGAAGAGGAGAAAAAAAACAGAGAAGAAAACACAAAGTCCAAATCTGTCTCCTTTCCGGCCTGGTGCTCTTACAGAGCAGCCACAAAGGTATTCCTATTTCTCCTAGTTGTGAGGAATAAAAGCTAACATTGAGTAATTGCACATACCTTATTTGTGGCATCAATAAATTTGACTCCCTTGTAAGAGACAGACAGGACAATGGTTGGTACTTTCTTCATTTGTTCTGTCGACTTCTGAAATCAAAATGAAGATGTTATTAAAGTTGTGCTGCATTGCAAGAATAGAGCTCTTTCTCTTCTTCTTCTGATAAAATACCTAAGTTAAATATTTTACTTTTTCTTCAGCTGACTATGCTCTGTGCTTTTGAAATACCTGTCTTGCAGCTAGAAAACTAAAAAAAGCCTTAAGGTTGTTGTGAGGATGGTAAAAATTCTTTTCCCTAGCACAATGGGAAGAGAATAAAGTAACTTTGCTAGGCTTAAAAAGACCAGTCATGCCATCAATTTCCCAAAAATGTGTGCTTAAGACTTCTATCCGCTATGCCCCATCCTTTGCTGCCTCCCTCTCCCTGCCCTTCCCAGCTGTAAAAACAGACAGTGCAGTACTTCTCGTAGTACGATTTCTTGGCACTAATTAGTTGTTATTTAGAAACATTTCACTCTTTTGCCTTCTTACAGTTGTATTTGTGACATGAGGTATCCCTGCAGCCCTCTAGGCCTGCCAGTCAATCCATCAGCCCAGCACTGTATCTTGTCACATCTGACCTTCTGCACTGAGTGCAGCTGCTACTGGAAGCTGCTTTACACATGAATTAGCACAGAGGCCTATTCTGCCTTCCCTCAGTGCCAGGTTCTCCTACCTACAGTTCATGTCTTCCTGTAAGACATTTTTTTCTTTTATGCTAGTCTACTTCTGTGTGCCTTCAGTGTGATGCACACAGCAAAGGTATTTCCTGC
>NW_008668193.1:6946-13300 GCF_000695815.1 Acanthisitta chloris
GACAGATTTAAGTTCTCTGCAGAAAAAATGTGGCTTAGTTTACAGATTAAACTTACTAAAACAACCCCAAAACCAACCAACCCCCAAACCCCAAATATGGCACAATAATTTATAGCTGATTTGAATTCTTTTAAAGCAGAAGACAATGACGGACTAGATTATTCTATACAAAACTACTGTAGATAAATAAAGTGAATAACATTCAGAGAAAGCTTATTCATGGGAGTATCTGTAAACAATCACAGAGATCAATCCAGCGTTTTCTCAAGAGGAAAGAGTAAGTTCAGTTACAGGTAAACATGAAGAAACATCAGCACACAGAAGGAGAGTGTATACACACTGAAAGGTCTAGAATTGGCACCTAGGCAGATCATTAGAGCAGCTGAACAAAATTAGCAGAGGTGTTTTTTTGGATTATTTAAGAAAAATAAGCCAACATAGATATAAGCTTGAAAACAGTTTGTAACTGAGAAAAATGTTTGAAAAAAATAGCTGATGCTAACACTAGAGAGCAAAACGAACAGAAGCTTAAAACAAAAAAAAAACCCTTGTAATCAAGTCTCCTTATCAGCTCTCATTCCATTCCCTCCAGAATCAAACAAGACTCCATTTTTGCCAGAATAAAATTCAAAGCTACAGATCCAGCTATGTGCTGCAATTAGTGTTCATGCCATGGAGGCTAAAACTTCTAATAAAAGTCTCAAGGAGAGCCCCACCCATCTGTGTAATAGAGAGGACTGTTGCACCTCTTCACATCAAATTATGAGATACTCAAGAAGACAATCAGGTGTCAATTTATCCTGAAGAAATGCTAGCCATTTCAGAATGCTAGGCATTTAAAAAATGAAAGCTTAAATGGTAAAACATCCTGAAGAACCTTAACGAAATCTGAAGAAAGACATTAATCTGACTTGCATGTCTCTGAACTGAGTGGAGAAAGAAACAGTATTCCTGCCAAAAGCTGAGCAACTACCTACCTGTGTGTGTGTGTGTGTGTGACTCTCATAGATCTCAAACGAGCCTTTTCATAAAATTCAATTTCAATGCACAGAAAACAGACAGGAACTGAATGGGAGCTGCAGTACGTACAGCTATCAGAATAACAAGCAATAAACCCTGCGTATGCTCATACTAGGCAAAATAGTCACAAATACAACAATATCACTCTAATCATCCGGCAACCCAGCAATCATCCAACTTTTGTCCTTTCGTTCTGGCCTGACAGCTACATGCAAGAGCTCTTTGTCTCCCATTTTGATTATTATAATTACCTCTTTCCTTGCCTCCTTAGCAGCAAAATTCCTCTTCTCCTCCAACAGACTATACAAACATGGGTACTGTTTACATATTTTAGCTTTTTGGTCTTATTTCTCCTAGCTGGCATTTGCCATAAAGGTGAAGCTTCCTGGTGGCAAGGCCACATTGTACCAACTGCCTGAGAGTCCTCTTTCCTTGAGACCACTGGTTTGTATTTTAATCATCCTCCTTATCTGCTCCACATTCGCCTGGGGTTTGTCTAGACCAGACATGACCTTTAGTGTTTATCAAGGCCGTGAACTGCCAGAAGACTGTATCTGAGTGAATTAGCTCATCAAGACGCTATTAAATTATAGCTGGCAAATTAGGGAATGAATCAGAGACTGATGGGCATTTGTAATTTATTAAGCCAAACTGTCTCAGCTGGTAAGGACCAGGGGATGTTCCCCATCAGCTTGCAAACCATACAAACCCCAGGATGTGTTCAAAGGTGTTCTGGAAGACTGTATTCCAGTGTAGAATTACGATTTCTGGGAAACAATTCTGCACTTGTACTCCCGTTGGAACAAAGTTGGGATAACATCCTTTGTTATTATGACAGCGCTGTCAAGAAAAACACACGGCTCTATTCCTCTGCTTGACTCTCAGTGATACAGTAACTGAAGTCCATCACACAATTATTATTTCCGAGCAGTTTCCAGGCTTCAACAGTTTTGAGTTGTCATGGTTCACTTGTTCCTTTCTTTTTAATGGAGGAGGTGTCTGCCAGAATGTGTAACGTGAGTTTTCGGAGATATGAGATGAATACCGTTTGCTCAGGCACTGTAAGTGCTTTGGCTCTGAGTTCTAGGATGCTGAGATGAAGTCCCACAGCTTTCATGGTCAGACATTTCACACCTCTTTGCAGGCCAAGTGGGCATCTCTGCCAGTGCCCAGAATCTGAGAAGGTGGGACATAGGAATCAGCAGTCCCTTTCCTTGGGCTTTTCAAGTTCTAGCCACCATATCAACTCCATGAGGACACGATGAGATGACAAAATATTCTTGTCCATCTGGTTCCGCTATGGGAAGCACATGGACTTCAGCCAAATTTATAGGAGCCACAGCTGAAGGCTGGCATTGGATGTCATGTGCATGCTGACATATGGTCTAATGCTCCAAGGCATGTTCATACCATAGTAGCAGGATTAGATTTTATCTCATATAGAAGCAATCATAGTGACAGTACTCCATTTTTGGGCAAGTGTTCACTAGCCTGGAACTGGTCATAGTTCCTATGAACTCCATTGTTTGTGACTCTAACTTTGGCTCTTTGTTTCAATATGATTCTGTAGAAGAATCACCTGGATGAACAGCAAGCCTATTCCAGGCTGCTTGCCAGTGCCTGTCACTGATCAGCTGGTCATCTACATAAGACAGATGTGCATGGCCTGTCTCTATGGGGGCACTGCTCCTGCAGCCAGGAGTCTTAATGCTGCACAGTCTGCAATGCCAGAGAGACTGAGCTTTGATCCCACCTCTGAAATACTTCCTGCTGGACAGCTAGGTGACGAGGTGGAAGCAGGCTATGTATAATTCAAGATCTATAAAAGAGGCTTGTCTGCTGACACAGGAAGACAGAAGAAAGCATCACTATCTTAAATCTAATGTGATGTATGTGTAGCTTCCCCAGACCCCCAAAAGACACAGAGCCTCTTTCTCTTCAGAATAAAGAATATCAAGAGTAGCATTCTTGTCTGTATTTCGATGCAGCTGCTGCAATGAGGATGCTACATCCCCTCAGCACCCACAGTGGAGGTGAGTACAGGAAGGAGGTGGAAGGCATCTTCTGCATAACTGCCTGGTTACTACAGTGATTGATTTTACAATAAAGGTCTGAGTTTAAGACTTTTCTGAGTTTGCCTCTGAACCCACTGCTGCCATTACATGGCACAGCTTACAAGGCAGAACCCTTGCATAGGCTTGGACAGGGATGCTCCCAATTCCTCCATTCGAATCTGGTCATAAAGGGATGCTAGAACAATGGTGCCAGAGAGGCCAAGTGAGTGAGTGCAAGCCTGCTTCTCATTTATGAATTTTCTTTAGTTTCACTGAAAAAAACCACCATTCTCATATCCAGAGTCTAAGCACATTTTCAGAGTATAATAGTACTACAAACTGTCTTAAGTGGGTAAAGCATTTCCACCTATATATTAATTTTAAGTTTGTGCAAAACTGCTAGACATTTATTCAGAATATAAACTAAAATCCAACTAATTTGACACCCACCCTGCCAGTGCGCCTAACAAATCAAGGAAATTACAACGGTTGAAGAGGCAGAGGACCTGTTTTCTGTGAATAAAGCAACATAAACTTGTGGCTTACTTTTAAAAAACAAATACAAAATCTGTAGCCCTGAAGGGCCTTTAACCTTTTCAAGACAAGATTGTACTGCAATACTTTGTTCTGTGCAGAACTGAGAGCACTAATCCAACACCTCTGAATACTCCTGCAGTGTATAATACACGGCATCTCTGAGCACACACACACCGAGCAGCTAAATAAGCAATTCAGAAACACACGTCGAATGGTGTCCAAGAAAGATGCCCACACATTTGCTTGATACACCATAGCACATGGTGTAATCCAGCCCACTCTGAAAATGCTTTTCATCTCATCTATTTATTTCTTGCCAAGAGGAAATGGGGTACTCTGGTACTTTTACTTTGCCCTGTTGACCACTTCAATGTACTCATACAAACATTTATAACTAGATTACTCAGCTTTCATACAGTGGCCAAAATGAGACCATGCTATTTTTTAGGTTTTACTGCATGTGTAATTAAACTTGATTTTTTTTAAAAAAAATAAAAAATAAAAAAAGAATTATTCAACTATGGCAAGTCACTAACAATCCTATACATAAATTCTGAGTATAAGTTTATGAAACTGTAAAATCTTAAGTTTTCATCTTGGCTTTTTACTTTTGCAAATTAATCTGCTACTTCAGTCCTTTACTGGTTTTTAATAGCTATCTGAACACTCTAGCTGGCAGTTTTCCTATTCAATTATGTACTGGAATCCACTTCACTATCAGAATCTGAACTTTTCCCCAATCTGGTAGCCACTATTAATACCAAATGGCATCAGACTTCACATTTCAAAATATATATTGGTACCACCTACTATCATACCCATAAGCCTGCTACTTACTTAAGGCTTATGAAGCCTCATTAAAGAGTTCATAGAATCACAAAATTATAGAATATCCTGAGTTGGAAGGGACCCACAGGGATCATCGATGTCCAACTCCTGGCCCTGCACAGGACAGCCCCAGCAATCACACCATGTGCCTGAGGGTGTTGTCCAAATACTTCTTGAACTCTGGCAGGCTTGGCTCTGTGACCACTTCTCTGGGAAGCCTGTTCCAGTGCCCAACCACCCTCTGGCTGGGCTTTCCCTCTAGGTCCTTCAACATCTTCCTAACCTTCCTTTGGATGCTCTCTAATTAATAGCTTTACATCTTTCTTATATTGTGATGACCAAAACTGCACAGAGGGCGCAAGGTGAGGCTGCACCAGCAGAACAGTCACCTCATTTGACCAGCTATGAAAGAAGAATTTGAGTGAATCACTTTGACAAGAGCATGCATGAGATGAAATTGAAATAAAAATTCAAAGTTCACATTTGACCAGTAAATTTTGAAGTTAATTTTGAAACTACAATCTGCCTTGTAACAAATATTTACTAACTTACCTCACTCCAAAAGGCTTAAAAATTCATTGCTGACATAATTTACACCTCTTGGAATAAGACTGCATCTGTAATCCTTGTGGTACAAGACTGTTTACTCTTCTGCCCTTAGTGGATGCCTCCAAGCTAAACCACTAATATCAAGATTGCACTGGGGCTACACCTGCAACTCTACCTAGTGAGATAATTTTTTGCTTTTGTGATAATTCTAAACACTCCTCTGCATCCCTCCTGCACCTTAGATTCCTTTCAGCCACAGAGTTCAAGGACACACAGTCCTCTGAAGAACAGAGTAGGGCATGATGTGGTTGTGCTTAGGAACTGAACTTCCACCACTTATTCTTAAGTTTTGAGTAATATCCATGTGCCTGTTCCAGTGCAGGCCCTCCCAAAGCAGTGGCCACACAAGAGAGAGACAGAGCTGCAAGTCCCAAGAGAGCCCAGACTACAGAATATAAATTCTCAAATACAGTATTTGATCCCAACTGGTTAGTTTCACTAAGAGGCCTATGGAGATTGAAAAGTAGAAATGGTTTAGTAGAAACAAGAAGATTGCCATCTAAATTCAGGTCCTCTTTCTTTATGTAACAAGAAATGAAACGAGGAAGAAATGTCCCAGATGCTGCCTATTTTCAGTGAGTCAACTCTGCTTCATCTTCCCCTCCAGAGATAAGAGGAGCAGATTTTGTAAGAATTCCAACTTTGACATTTTGGTCTGAAGTCAGCAAGACATTTAAATAACTGCTTTGTGAACAGAATTATATTGCTGGTTCCCCAGAACTTTGACTTGAAGTTTAAGAACCTCTTTTCTAAAAGACCAAAACATTTAAGAAAGACTCATAATATTCAGGAAGGGGGCAGGATCCAAGAACAAAATCTAATTTCCCTTCTGCTGCAGCAAATGTCGGATTGGTTCTGGCTGTGTAATTGGTGTATGCAACATCAGGGATTTAACACTGCTGCAAGGAAAGAGTCTACCTTGCTGCTGTGCTCATGCCAGTAAGTGTAAAACCATCCCCTTCCCACCTGGTCAAGGAATTCAGATGTGTAAATGCCAAATGGAGTCTTCTGTAGAGAATAAGACTCTTCCTAGATTCAATCAAACTTTACTCCCTGTCTTTATTTTGATGCAAACACATTTTATTCTCCCTTTGTGTTCCTATGATGATTTGAAGTGAAGGCAGCTACCTGACTGAAAACACAACTTGTAATATTTCCTATTCCACACTGAGAAAGATGAAAGCTCTTAACTTCTTGAAGGCATCTCTCAAATATAATTAATAAATCTATTCTAGCCAGGACAGCAAGATTTAATCTCCAAGTAGCAAAGGTCAGTTTACAGCAGGTGGGGAACGGAGATAAGGAA